>NC_049201.1:78092765-78150265 GCF_013347855.1 Anguilla anguilla | reverse complement strand
GTCTGCTAACATAAACCTTGCACCTTGGACCAAAAAACCCTGAACTCCAAGCAGCTGAAAACCACAAACCCCTAAATCCAAGCACCCTAAAATCAAATGAAAAGCCCTAAAAGGCTGTCATTTGGTAATAGAAGGTACATTATGCAAGAAGGCACCTTACGTGATCAGTATACTAGTGCTTAAACCTTTTGGCGTCTGTCACTCTTTGTGCGCACACATGTGACACTAAGGATAGCCTGACTTCCTGTCTCCATTTCCTGTCTCCCCCTCCCCTTCCTCTTCTCTCGCAGCACTGCTTCCTATAAAGTTTGGGACATGAGCCCAGAGCAGCAGGTTTTAGCGAAAATCCTCGTGTGTAAATTGCTAGTTTTCAAAGAGCACAATTTATCTTTATTTATATTTATCCACTTTTTCAGTCCTCGACTAATGGTTAAAGCAGAGTCTGAAATCAATGTTAAATCAGCGGTACGTTTAACAAGTCTGCTTTTGTATTTCATTTATGTGTTGAGTGTAACAATTTATAGAAGCAGAGTGTAATCTTTCTTTCTCTTAAGAAGAAAGTCAGCATGTGTTTCACAAATAAAAATGTGTGTGTGTGTGTGTGTGTGTGTATGTATGTGTGTGCACGCGCACGTGTGTGTGTGAGAGAGAGAGTGTTACCAGAGGCTGGATACGTGCGAAGTCCTCCTCTGGAGATGACAAACCCCAACGGCCCTGCAGACTGAGAGAGTGAGGCCTGTGGAAGAAGGGATACATCTCCGTGACCCTCTCCAGAGAGGACAGCGCCTGAGAGAGAGAGAGAGAGAGAGAGAGAGAGAGAGAGGGTGAAATTAAAAGAGAGAAATGTATAAGAGATGGAGAACACTCATAAGCCAGAGGGGTTTTCAGAGGACTGGCTGAATAGCAAATATGAGGGTGTGTGAATGTGGTACAGGTGAACCATGGCATAACCAATCACGTTGAAGGAAATTAATCTGGGGCGGAGACTTCCCTCTACAGCCCCGGTACCTCTATAGAGCTGGCGATGTTCAGGCACTCCTCCATGCCAGGAATGTCCAGCTGGAGCACGCACAGGTCCTTGCACTTTATGGTGATGGTCCCTGAGGATCCGGAGGTCCTTCACATGCAGAAAACTACAGTAACCATCATGCCCCTCTCCGCTCCCACATAACACTGCCCTACAAGCGTTCCATTTCATGGTCTGGTGACCACGACAGCCTTTTACACGCATGCACTTTCTAAAAGCTATTAAGTCCTGTTCTTTTTCACTGTATGTCATCAAACTATATTTGTCACTGTCCTGTAAAATACTGCTGATTATTTTAAGATACTACATATATTTCATTATTTTAATATTTTGTAATATTTTTGTATCCCCTTTTTTTTTTTTTTTTTTCCACAGCACTTTTAGATGTAAATGTCTAGTAAAAGGCAATTCAGACAGATATTGGAGAGGGAATTCCTTTGTTCTGGCCTGTTACATAACCCGGGGGAGAGGCTGTCCTTCTCCCTCTTGCTACAAGCAGCAAGACCTGCTTTTCCACACAAGGTAGGAAAAACAAAAATGGAGATGAGATAATTCCCCTCCTCCACTCGTTCCCTAATGTAATTTATATATATATATATCATACTGCCAAGCACAACGTTCATTCTGTGGAATTTGTGTATGTGTGCGTGTGCGCGTGCCCATGGCTGTGGGTAGGCCTGCGTGCGCGCGTTTCTATTAGCATTGATGCCGTCACAATAAGGCATAAGCTCCTAATAACCGTTGGCTTTTGCGTTGCACGGCGAGTTGAGCTGACGGGGCGACGCGGACAGGCAAAGCAGGCGCGGAGCTTGACGCGTTTTCATAGCAAACCTTTCACCCGGGCCTGAGCTCCTAGAAAACAGGCCAGAGTATCCCACCAGGTTTTCAACGCTGATCACAGGAGAGACAACGAAAGAGAGTTAAGACGGTGTTAGTATCACTGGGTTAGACAAAGTGAAAAACTGCACGTTCATCTTATCTTTCACAACGGCCTGTGGCAGAATGACACTGCGGTCTGGTCTGCCCCGGAGTTTCTTCCACATGCGTGTGCCAACGTAAATAATAATAATAATAATAATGTTACCAAGTGATAGTGACCTAAATAAAACCTTATCTACAACTAACGCAGGTTTGTCATGGTGAATTCTGAACTAAATTAAACAGCTTCAACCAACGCAGGTTTGCCATGGTGAATTCTGACCAAAATAAAACACTGACTTCAACCAACGCAGGTTTTCCATTAATTAAGCTATTGCGGTGAGCGCGCGGTGGCGTCCAGCAGCAGAGCAGCCGCGAGAGAACAGGAAGCGCCTGGCACGGGTGAATCCTGTTTCTAAAATGTTTGTTTTAGCACAGGGCTCATCCCTCTATTATGTGGGCAGTGAGGGCAGATGGCCGTTCGTGCCGGATGTCATTGATTTTCGTGGCCAGTGAATTTTTTTAATGAACCGGGACAAGTTCAGGACATGTTTACCTAGTTAATCTACCGAAGCCAACACCTGTCGCCTACTGATAGGAAAACTCAAACAGTAGCCTACACATTTTCCAGAAGTGTACTTTAGTTGGCTAGGCTTTGCACGAAAGACTTTCTAATATTTAACCTATGGTTCACTCATACAAAATGAAATGCATTAATTTTAATGAAATCAATATTTACAACGTAGCCTAAGAAGTATATTTTCCATAAAAGACAATGTAAACAATAGACGGTACACTAATTGTTAGGACATCAGTTAGTAGTTATTGACGAGCTTATAGCAGAATACATTTCAGTGAAATGTTATTTTCTAGGTGTGTCAACAACATACTGCAAGCAAACTGTAAACAAACAACAGTGCTCGTTCAACAATTATGATCTTTTATGATTATGATTAAATGGATAGGCCAAACATATTTTGAATCGATTACTTAAAAACGTATTTAAATCGCCGCTGAGTTAATTAGTTGTAGAGGCTTGTACATTTAGGAAGGACATGTGAATAAACTAGGTTATTAGCAGTGGTAGCAGAGGTTACTGAATGAATAATCACGCAGTGCTTCAGAAAAAAAGGCAGTTAATAACAACCTTACTTCTTGTAACCAAATGCCAACTGGCCGTTGCGCTAGCCTACTTGCCTTTTCTCAATGGCATCGATGTTTCTCAGAAGCAGCAACAGCTGCGCGGAGCTGTCCCCGTCCCGACCGGAGAGCAGGAGGTGGTGGGCCGTCACGCACAGTGTCCCTTTAATGGGTGCGTGGAAGGGCCGCGTCAGGACCACGTTTTCCACGTTAGCGGTTTTGATGTGCTCCGAGTACTCCATTGCTTCTCACCTATACCGAAGCGACGGCGAAGGCATTGGCGTGCGCGAGCACAAAAGGCTGTCCGATATCGCTGCTTAGAGGTGGGCAAACAGACAAGCGCACCAGCCCCTCGGAAACCTTACTCCACGAGGTCTTAACGGTACAACAGTACAAGTAGCCTGTCAACGCTGTGTATTTAAAACCCAGACGGACGTGTTTCAAAACAGGATATCAAGGCTGCTATCTCCCATATCGCTCATATCTCCGCGCTAGCCTCTGGAAAGTTCCGTAGTCCAATTTAGCTGCCGGACACGCGTCCGTGTACCAGAGGTAAGCGTTGTCGCTTTCGTTTTCTTATTATTTTAGCGAAGGAAGTCGGAAACCGCGTGAATACTCAGCAAGCATACATTTTACCTCCCCCCTCTAACTCCCCACCCCCACCACCACAACCAGCCCAAAACCACAGACTTTGAGAGAAGTTGGTCATGATGGTGAAACGGCAACAGAAACAATGGTACAATTCTATCCACCAGCCTCACGTCGTCTCCTTCATTTAAGTAGGCTTCACAGATCCACTTGTGTGGGGCATATACTGGTATATTTAATGCATATTTAATTATCAGGTTTTTAACCTCCTAATAATTTTTTCCCCCCACCCGCTGGGTGCACAGACCACTGGCCCTGACCCCCTATTTTGGTAGAAGCCCACACCAAGACGCAACCTGGAGGCCAAGGTGTATGACCTTGCTTGCCTGAGCTGCACATTAATACACACTTCTTTGCTTGGGCTGTCTATTTGAGCAGCTAGTGTAATACCGCAGGCTGTAACCCCCCACCCCCTTCACAATGATGATTGTTTGCTCCTGTATTAGCATTTCAGCCTAACTGAGTGCTACTGGCCGGTCACCTCGGTAACCGGACTTCTCCTGAGTGCCCCTCCCATCAGGACAGTTTTTTTTTTTTTTTTTTTAAATCACCACCGTTTTGGCGTTTCAGCCCTCAGCCCCGATCTTTCAGATCCTTTCCAATTTTCCTACTTCCTGTTTTCCTGTGATAGTGTATCTGTAAAAAGAGCTGCAGGCCTGCAGATCAAATTGAATTGACCACACACACACACACTCAGCGCATACACACACACGCACACACATTCATGTGCTCACACACACACACATGAACACACACACGCGCACATACATACACATGCACACACACACACGTTTGTGCGCCCACACACACACGATCATGCACACACGCTCACACAGCACACACACACACGCTCACACAGCACACACACACACGCGCGCACACACGCACACACACATGCGCACACATGCTCACACAGCACACACATACGTGTGCACACACATACACGCACACATGTACATGCGCCGACATGCACACACACATGCACACAGACGCTCACACAGCACGCGCACACACACACCACACACACACAGCACGTTCTACCTCTCTCTCTCTCTCTGTCACACACACACACACATAATTCAAACTGTAGTAACAGCACCACCTTGTGATGACAGCACCACTTACAGCTTCCGTTCAGTCTCTCTAGAACTGACAGCATCCGTTGTAGTATCATTGGACGCCATGTCAGACACCCCAGCACTACTCTGTCATAACTTCCTGGGGAGAACCTTGATTCTGTACGTAGACACCCAGAGTTGACAAACGGCTTTATAGGCCGCTGTTGGACATGCAGTATGTGCTATCCAAATTGAATTAACAAAAGGATATACACATGTATTTCTTTTGACTTTTTTAGTTTTATTTTTAAATACAGGTTCAAAAATACTCCACTAAATATTTGGTTGTATGAGCTAGAATTTTACCCCATTAGCCATTTTGACGTGAAGTCCCTACAATTAGGTGATGTTGGAGACTTCCACCAGATGGCGCCATGTGTCCACGATGAAAACGAGGTGACGTTTTTCTCACGGAAATATTGTTACCCTGCCGAGTGGCTTTCTTCCTGGCATCCATTTCGATGAAACCCGGCACCTGTTTCCGCGTGCCCATAACTGTGCCAATCTATGCAAAATAACAATAATGATAAATAAATAAAAATTTCCCTAATTAGATTCCAGTTCCTTCATACATCATACTTTCAGGAAAATGCTGCGATTAAATATGCTTTAATATGCAGTGGACTGCCACAAGGTCTGCTGGCTGCAATTCTCCTTTCGCAAATCAGATTCAAATTTAGACCCATGAAACTGGGTGAGGTGGGCAATGCACTGATCTCACTCGTAATTTATGTGCCGGGAATAAACGAAAACCTTCAGACCCCATAGGCTGTCCAGGGGCAGGGGCCGGCATCAGGAAGCAGGATTGCTGGATTAGCTGGGTAACTGCACTGAGTAAAAACCCAGAACCCTCCCAAATCTGGAACACGGACTGAAGTAAAAAAAAAAAGAAGAGCTGTTCCGGGTTTTTACTCAGCGCAGTTACCCGGCTAATTCAGTAATCCTGCTTTGTGATACAGGGTTTTACTCAGCGCAGTTATCCGGCTAATTCAGTAATCCTGCTTTGCGACACGGGCTCCAGGGCTGAGGACCCTGTGATGCTGTGGAGTCTCTCGCAGTAAAGAGCAGAAGTTGTTTTTGTAGCCTTTTCGATTTCGAACTTTCGTCATTTCAGGGGTGGGGGCGAGCGTAACGGGCCTTCTTTTCTCGCAGACACGGGAGCGCTGACCTTTAAGACCCATTGCGAGCCCAAGCTAAAATTCACACCGGAGCGTTGCCTCTGTCACATGCACTCCAGCACTTCGCCCCTAAGTATGCCGTCCCGAGGTCCGAACGAAAACAACAACAATGACGCGTTTGGAAACGTGAGCTACGGCGCCGTGCACGTTGTGAAAAACGAGCACGCCGACGAGAGACATTGATATTGATGCGTGGCGTCGGTTTCTGCCGCGCGAACGGGTTTCGTTTCGTATACACAACAACTGAAACAATACGTATAGCCGCAAGCAGCGATTCACGAGGTCCGTGCAGCACTTGTGCCAGAGGTGCATTTGTCAGGATGGAATGAATGACGCAAAACATCTGACTCCAGGATGGATCTTGGAATGGAAGGGTTTTTGGTTTTGGTATGTGTGTTATGTGTATATACTGTACTGTATGTATCTATGTATTTATGTGAGGCTGCAAGGCAAAAACTGTGAAAACAAATTTCCCCTGAGGGGAAAGTATTGTATTGTATTGTATTGTATTGCCAAGTAGTTGAGGAGTTATGAGTAAAAAGAATATGACAAATACATGCTCCATCTTATGGTGGCGCTATGGAGCACAACTATTTGTACTCAGTATGCTGTGTGGACTTCAGACAAACGTGGGAATGTAAGTTTCATCCAGGGTGCCTGCGTTATTCAGAGGTTACACGTCACATACTTTTTACCAATATTTGTCACAAATTTTAAAAGTGCGTTGCGGCCAACTGCTTTGGATTACAAAAATTAATTTGATACATTTTCATCAGCATACTCCAAAGGGTCTAAATCCTGTGTTTCTTGAACACTGGCCCACCGTTGTCAGAGGAGTTCATTTTGTGACTGGTGGGCAATATTTTAAATCATGAAGAATAACATTTGACAGAAAATAAAAAAAACATTCACATTTTGCAGCCCTCTTTACTGAATGTACAAATGCTGCATTGTTAATCTAAGCCTAAGAATGCCAAGGTTATGGTCAAAGAGGCACAGAACGTGCCTAACCTGAAGGTGGGGCTATAGAGTGTAAATAAATAAATAAATAAATAAAAATCATAATCCCTTGCGGCCATGAACCGAATTCATCTGTAAAAAGTTTCGTGTCATTCACATGCAGCGTTCTGAAAGTTACGCCTCACTTCCTGTATAAGTGTATTCACCACACACTTTGTGAGGCTGTTATGGCGAAACGCATTGGAGTTATAAAAACAGTAAACAAGGAACGATAAAATGTCATGTTTCTAGGCTTTACGGTTTGTGAGCTACAGGTCAGAATGTAAAATGCCTTGTTAGAGTGTCACCGTGTGGGCATTGTGGACGGGTTTTAGAGACTGCGCAGCGGGTGGCATTTTCAAGCGATATATCAAATTTGGTAGCTCTGCACAGTACAGTCTCTGAGATCCAAATACTTTTAGGGCAGAATAAAATAATTGCAATAACAATATGTTTATTTGTCGGATTGATGCACCCCCCTGCCAGATAAAATTGCAGTCTCACATTATTTTCAACCGCTTAATATTTAAACGTCTTTGCTAATTGTTAGAACTTTGAAATGCGACACTCGAAGTCTCACTAAGTCACTGCTACAGCACAGCACAAGAGCGGCGCAACGCGCGAGCGTGTTTACAGTGGACACGTGGTCATCTGAGTGGCCACCGAGCAGGGAAAGGCTGTCTTGTCATCCGTCTGAAACTTCCGTAGGCCAGATTAACTCCACTCCCTTTCTCTCTCTCTCTCTCTTCCTCGTAACAGAAATAGGGGCGGTCACTTCTCTTATATGTTGACGCTATAAAAATAATGGGAATCTCCAGGAGCAAGGGTAGCGCAGAACCACGCGCAACTTCCAGACATCCCACGCTCTATGAATGAGAAAACTGCGGTTACAGCAGGACTCCTCTCCGGCACGGCCAGTGCCCACACAGCCGGGAACCTCTCCGCGCGCAACTCTACATTCTCACTTTCCCCGACCATGGAATTTAAAGAGCTGGGGGGTGAGGAGGACTCCGGCGGAGACACCGAGGATCTGGACAACCTCAAAGCGCTGACCGAAAAACTGAAACTTCAGACGCGTCGGCCGTCGTATCTGGAGTGGAAGGAGAGGTTGCAGAGTCGCCCTTGGGAAGAGGCGCCCACTAGCCCGAACGGAACCCCGTTAGCCGCAGAGGCGGATGCGAACCCGCTGGAAGTCGTGATGGACAAAGACTCGGATCCGACTGTCCGTAACGTCTGTGGCTTTGACACGCTGGACGACGCATTGGATTGGCTGAGGAAAGAACTGGTGAGTTGCGGCGACTGTTTGGTGACTTCGGCAAACGCGCAGGCTACCGCCGTTAAGCTTAAACGCAAGGCATGCAATTCAGTGAGAAAACGACACAGAGCTTAATAGATAATGAAAATAAAAGTAACGCCGCATCATACCGTCGATGAAAGCACACATAGCCTCCCTAAAAGCTGACTTGGGCGGACTCCTAAGAATGCGTGCTGAAGGTATGGAAAGGTGTATTCGTGCCCCTCGCCAATCGCCATACAGTACCTATCGCGATAGGAATGGTCACGATACGATCAAAATACAGTTACAATGCAATGCATGTCATCTCTCCATCTGTATCGCAGTCCTAAATAACAATACAATATACACCCAGTCTGTATTATAACATTGTGATGTGTATCGTCATTTAGGAATGCGATACAGATGGAGAGCTGGTTTGGATATTGATCTCTAATAGAGAATGTATTTGTTGTTCTGGATTCGGTTAATTGTCCAGTCACAAACATCAAAATAACTTTCAGAGATTTGACATTTTGATAAAATGTAAGCCATTCGCTTTTCTCATTTTAAGCTATACGTGTCTTAAAATGGGAAAGGGGAATGCCTAACATTTTATCCAAAAATCAAATCAATGAAAGTTGTTTTGATGTTTTGATTGGGCAATGAACTGAATCACGAACAGCCAGTGAACGCTTTATTTGCGATCAATGTCCAAGACGATGGGTCTAGCTCAGAGCAATATGGGACCTGCTGGAGCTTGAGAAACACAATACAAATGACGGGAACCAATTTACATGTTTGTGTTCTAGTGCACTCCTTTGTGCCGTCACAATGCCCCGTTAATTACCTGGATACCTTGCGCCGGAGACAAATACACCTGGACCTTGTCAATGTTAGCTCTCGCTAGTCTCGGCTGGTATGCGCGGTTGTCTCGGTTACGCCGTCAGTTCTAGAGAGTTTGCTCGCTAAAAAGCCGGCTAGTCAGTTCTATGATGTCATATTAGCTGACACTGAACACAATCATCATTTCCTTGGTTACCTTAGAAATGGCTTATACAAAAAGGTGCTATAGGCGGCATTTGTCTGGAGTGGGGGGAGCGTTGTGGCAGTTTCCCCCAGGCACTAAAAGCATTAGTCAGTCCATTATGAAGAAATATTTGCTGGGATAAACTTGTGACGAAATCTGCCCCAAAGATTGGTTTAGTGTAAATCGCTACACGAAAATTACCGGGTCCAAAGTGGCCATTTCTTTTTAACCAAAATGAGAGCAAGAATAAATGTTGTATTTTTCATTTTTTGAGTGTGTGGTGATAATAAAAAAAAAAAATAAAATAAAATCTAGGCGTAATTCCAATTTTTAGGAAGCAATAATCTGACAAAAAAATTTAGAGCTCAATATCCTTGAACAGTTTAAAAAAAAAAAAAAAAAACGAAACAAAAAAAAAAAAAAAAAAAACAACAACGGGGGCAAAACCCAGTAATTCTCAGGTCTCAGAGTCCCTCTCTTATTGTATTGAAATCTACAAAATGGGAGAAAACAACCTGAAGACAATCTCACAGAGAGAATGAACCGTGACCCAAAAACGACAGACGCAGCTGAAGCGCTCGTGAACTTCTGAATAGATTTCCTGCCGTTTACCTACAGGCGCAGCCGTAGTTTACGGGTGAAAGGTTCCTACTGCAATGCTCGGCTCACCCAGTTGCTTTTGACAGTCGGTATGAGTGCGGTTATGCGTGCGGTGGATTTTAAAGATTCTATTTCGGGAAGAACACCTGCACTGTAAGCCGTGGCCAAAAAAAAAACAAGTTCCTGTCTTGGCTGGTGTATGAGAACAGGATCCACAACAGAGAAGATAATACTGTTATTGCAGAACTTAAACATCCCTAAGCTTGTAATTAGAGACTATGGTATGCAAGGAAATCGATTTTACTGGCCTTAATTCACGAGAAAGTGAATTCTTTTCACACTTTCTGTTAGGGTCTGCTGTGGGCTTCTTTGATGCTCAGTAATGCTCAGCAATGAAAACCATTTACGTGTGTGACACGTGTCTCCTTTTAAGAGGTGGCGCGAAAACGATTATCTTATGTTTTTAGAGGTATTGTTCATGTTAATTTTATTCATGCTGAATGAATAGAATAATTTGGTCAGTTAACCCCATAGGTTTTTTTTTTCCCCCGCTGATGAAGGCTTTCCAAAAAAATGCTCAGAGAAGTGTCACATTTAACCGTCCAATATAGGGTTGCATTGGGTGTGGCCCCCCGGGTCGGGGGGGGGGGGGAGGCTTGTGAAATGTAGTGAGTGACATGGGGTGGGGTTCTTGTACATCGTAAACACGAAAGGGAAAGAAAGAAAAAAGGGTGCCGTCTGCCGGGCGTGGTGCAGCCGTGGCGGTGTCCTGGAGGCACGCGCGCGCACCACCGCTACGAAGAGTGACGCCAAGGACGCGGAGAAACAACGAAGCCATCGTTAGCTCCCTCGCCCGGGGACGTCGGTCTTTAGCCCCCCCCCCCCCCCCGCGGGGGACAGCCGTGCCGCTTCGAGCCGTTACGTCCGCGAGCTCACAAACAGCCGGGGGGGGGGGTCTGCGTTTGTTCTCTGTCCAGCAGTGCGTTGCGTAACGGTGCGGGAACCGGGGCTTGTAACCTGAAGGTTGCAGGTTTGATTCCCAGCTGGTCGCAGCGTATAGTACGTAACCTGAATGGCTTCAGCATATAATCCAGCTGTATAAATGAATACTATGTGGGGAAAGGCAAAATAAATAAATAATTTAAAAAAAATTCTGCACATTACAGGCATTTAGCAGACACTCTTATCCAGAGCGACTTACACAGCGTTTACATTGCACTCATTTGTACAGCTGGATATATAGCTACAGAAGCAATGCAGGTTGAGCACCGTGCTCTAGGGTTACAACAGCCACGTCCTACCCAGGAATCGAACCTCGATTGACCTTTTCAGCTCACAAGCCCAGCGCCTTACACATTATGCTACGCTGGGTAGCTCTGGATAAGAGCCAGCAATAATAATATTCTGCCTGTCTGTCTGTCTGTCTGTCTGTCAGTCCCGGCTGAGAAGAACAGTGACACAGGAACTGCTGTCTGAAAGCGCTCTGTGGTTCGTGAAAAGGGAAATGACTGTGACCTGATCCCTCAGGGGATAGTAATCCTGCTTTTGTTTGCCCTTCGCTGTTTATTTATCTCAGGTTACACTCTCAGAAATATATTTTTTTATTTATATTTATTTATTTGTCGCCATAGGGGAAACCCTTTCTTCGTTATTTCCGGAACCCTCTACGGCAGGTGTGAGTCGTGTTAACGCTCCCAGATTGACCCATTTTGCCGGATAAAGATCCCTTTGTACGCGACAGGATTCCTCTACGGCAGTGGTAACCAGCCCTGTTCCTGGAGATCTACCGTCCTGTAAATTTTCATCTCAGCCTGTAATCTGGCACACCCGACTCTACTAATTAGCAGCTCAGCGAGATCTCTGGCAATTGAACGAGGTGTGCTTTAATAGAGTTGGAGTGGCAACCTACAGGACGGTAGTTCTCCAGGTGCAGGGCTGGTGACCACTGCTCCACGGAGACACAGAAAACCTTTTTGGATCCCTTTCTTCTGAGGGTGTAGAATCCAGGAGTGTCAGCATTCCACTTAATTTCAGTAAAAATCAGTTCAATTCAGCCAATTAATGAAACTCGATTCATTTACTGAAAAAAAATACCCGCAGAACATTATGGGTTTTTTTTTCTTTTTTTTTCTTTTTTTGAATAAAAATTTGATTTCAGTTAATTTCCTTAATTGACCCCGACCCTGTTGCCCATCTCTCTGATGGCTTAAGGAATTCCGCGAATATTTGTCGCTGTCATTGTTACGCAGAAAACGCTCTTCTCTTCACTCCCTGCTGAGCGTCTCTCCGTAACAGTAGCAGAATAATGAGATTATACGTGACTAAATAAATACAGAGATTAGCCTTTTTGTTGCGCACATGCTTAACCTTTCATGGACTTATTCAAAGCAGTTTATTTTAACCGATTATGCACCTACGTCAGTAAAATGCTCAGCGTGAACTTTTCCGTTTATACTATTTATATTCCACGAGGGATGGAATGCATTCTATTATTAGAGTAAAATTCACTCTGTGAGACTCAATTTAACACAAAACATTGTATTTTCTGGCTACAGATGCGTAGTGAAATTATTAATTGGTAAATGATAAATGGTAAATGGACTGCATTTATATAGTGCTTTTATCCAAAGCACTTTACAATTGATGCCTCTCATTCGCCAGAGCAGTTAGGGGTTAGGTGTCTTGCTCAAGGACACTTCAACACGCCCAGGGCGGGGTTTGAACCGGCAACCCTCCGACTGCCAGACAATCGGTCTTACCTCCTGAGCAATGTCGCCCCTAATTCAACTCTAACAGTGCTAATTCATCTCTCAACAGAAAACACTGGGACCAAAAGTTATCTGTTAGAGCTGCATTAACACTGGACGTTTTACTGTGTGGGCACCAGTATGGTTGGGAGTCAGAACCAGGCCATGGGGTTTGTCACTACAGGCAGCAACAATGTTTTGGCTGGATGAGAAAACCAGTAACCCCGCCCCCCCCCCCCCCCACCGTCCTACCCCTCCCCTGACAAATGCAGGTTTACATGGAGAAAGAAGGTCTGTGGCATGCAGGATTACATGTGCAGTAATCAGCAGGCAATCAGAAGGTCCTGCGGGTTTGAATCCGCATGCAAATCGATTCGCTTGTTTGAGCAACATATCTAACGTGAACAAAAGTCCAGCGGAACCTAATTTGTTTGTTACTGTGTCCTTTCTTCACCAGCCACCAGACTCACAAGCAACACCACACACACACACACACTCCCTGACACCTTAGCCCGGGGGTGTCAAACTGAATTCCCAAGGGGACCGCAGCTTCTGTGTGTGTTTTCGTCACTTCCTTTCGATCAACTGCCAATCAAGGCCTTGACAAAAACACGTGTGGATTCCTCGGCCAATCAACGACTTTAATGAAACGGTGGTGCCCGAGAGCACCTCAAAAAAAGCAGCAGACACAGAGTTTGACACCTGTGGTCTGGGACTCATCCTCACTGCTCAATGATAAAGCAAGCACGGTGAAATGCTTTGTTTGTAAAAACAGAAACGAAGAGGGATTATGTTGAATCTCCTCCCCCAGAGTAGCCTTTTCCACTTTAACGGCTGTGCTGGATTTATACTGAAGTAGTTCATGTTAAGTATCTTGCTCAGAGGCACTGTTGCGGTGTCTTACTTGGGAAGCAAACCTGTGCAACCTTATAAACGTTATAAACCCAGTTGTCTAACTGTTATACTACACTGGTCACCCAATTGTAATGGAATGCAATTTTAAAAAACAGCGCATTATGCATTGAGACTGGGGTTTGATTTTAGTGTGAGTCTCTGCTCAATAATGCAGTAAGCAACTTTAAACATGTTGTTTGTAAAAAACAGAATGAAGAGAAATCACATCACATCACAGGTACTGGTCCTCAGAGTGACTTACTGTATGTCTACTGCAGGATGTTTACCAAAGGTGTTCAAGTTCCTGAATCAGTGTCCTACAAGGGATCTGAACCTGGAACCTTTACAGTTGAAACCACAGTTCCCTAATCATTAAATGCAGTGCCACTCAATGTAATGCAATGGAATGCAGTTTTTTTTAAACAGTGCATTGTGCATTGAGAGCGAGGCTTTTTTTCGGGGGTGATTCTCAGGCCCGTTTGTTGTATCGTACCGTTATCTTGATGTTGTGGCTCGTCGTCGTGCCTCCTGGTTTGACTTAGCATTACTCTCTGGCCTAGCCTACGCTTACTGTGTGAACTGGACTTAATGTGTTCATGGCTATGAATAACTTACATTAACGAGTATTGTAATTTATCGGACCTTCTGTTTTGTAGTCGTTCCACTGACCTTCGGAATGCACTTATTGTACGTGGTTTTGGATAAAAGTGTCTGCCCAATAAATGTAATGTAATTCAATGTAATCCAATGCAATGTAATGTAATGTCTCTCGTCCCCAGAGGGAGATGCAGCTCCAGGACAACCGGTTGGCCCGGCAACTGATCCGCCTCCGGGCAGAGATCCACCGGCTGAAGGTGGAGCAGGTGTGCCACCGCCACAAGGAGATGCTGGACGACGCCACCTACGAGCTGGAGGAGTGCGAGGAGGAGTCGGACCTGCTGTGCGACATCCCCATGAAGGCCGCCTTCGCCCTGTCCACGCCCCTCAAGCACCTGGGGCTCACCAAGATGAACATCAACTCCCGCCGGTTCTCCCTCTGCTAGGGCCCCGCCCACTCTTTGGTGAAGCCACGCCCCCCCTTCTTAATCCCCAACCCTCTCTTATGACTATTTAAGTGCCTGGGCTGCACCAAAATGAACATCAACTCCTGCAGGTTCTCGCTCTCCTAGGGCCCCGCCCACTCTCTGGTGTAGCCACGCCCCCTCACCCCCCCCCCCCACCCCTACCCTCACCCCCTCATGTGACTATTTAAGTGCCTGGGCTACACCAAAATGGACATCGGTCGACTCATTTAGATTCTTATTGTGCTGGGGCTCCCCCCCCCCCACTCTGGTGAAGCCACGCCCCCCCTCACACTCCCACCCGCTCATGTGACTATTTAAGCACTGGGGCGGCACCAAAATGGACGACTCACTTGGATTCTCACTCTGCTGGGGCCCCGCCTCCATTCCGATTAAGCCCCGCCCACTCCAATGATGTTCTTCCCCCTTCTTTTTTTTCCCAGCCCCTTTCACAGTGCCTTGTCTCCCTCTTCCTGGGCCCTTCCAGAACTCCCAAAACTGGAAAGGGGGAGGGGGGGGGGCAACCACAGGGCTTATCTCTTAGCATCACTGTGGGAAGCTGTGTCTCTGTTCTTTTTTTTTTTTTTTCAGGGACCCCTCACACGCGGGTGATGGGTGACCCCAAAAACCCAAAGGGTCAGCCTGTGTCCACGCTCCTTTTTCTTCCCTGTCAGAAAGCGCCATGTCCCCCAGGGTCATGGGTTCGAGGGCAGGGTAACATGAGAAACACTGCTACTCAGCCAGAGATAGAACGAGAGAGAGAGGGGAGGGGGATAGAGAGAGAGAGAGAGGGGGTGTCAGAGAGAGAGAGCGAGCAAGCGAGAGAGAGTGAGAGAGAGGGGGGGATAGCGAGAGAGAGGGGAGGGCGAGAGAGACGGAGAGAGAAGGGATGAGAGAGAGAGAGTGAGCAAGAGAGAGGGGGGAGAGAGGCAGCAACCAAGCGAGAGAGAGGGAGAGGAGATGAGAGAAAGAGATGGCGAGAGAGAGAGAGAGAGAGAGAGTGCCTCTGCTTTCTCTTGCCCTCCCTCTCTCCTCCAAAGTGCCCCTTCATTGTCTGGGCAAAGATACAGGAAACAGGAGCTGCTCTCCCTCCCTAAAGATTATTATTGTTTCTTTCTTGGGGGGGGGGGGGGGGGGGACCAGAAATAGCCAAATAGTTCTCAAGAAGTTGGCAGAGCGAATGAGGGAAATCTTGCTCTTTGTCTCGGGTTCTCCAGCTCGTTATGTTCTTCATTGTTATGTCAAGATTGTTTTTTTTTTTCTTCTGTCTCCCACCAACACTTCCTTCTTTCGTATCTCTTTAGTGCAAGAGGACCTACATGCTTTTAAAGGTCAAGAGGATTAGTCAGAATGTCTTCATGTTGTTTTTCCTCCCTGCATATAAAAAAAAAAAAATTTAAAAGTGTGCTCTGGGTTGAAAAAACGAGACAAAGCGGGTGAGTGTGTAAGAGAGTGAAATTAAATGAATGAATTAATGATTTTGAGAGAAAGCAGGGAGAAAGGGTGTGCGTTTGTGTACAATTCGGTGCAAGTTTTGCAAAGACAGCAAAGTCTTTTCCTTCTGACTGTCCGTCAAATGTCCGTCCAATGAGGACCAGTCTCAAGTTGACAACAGGCAACGGAGGCACACTGGAGAGAATATTAATATTAACAGAGAAGCATTTTGTCAAATAGATTGAAATATAATTTTTCTTACTTTTGGTTCAGATGAAAATCCCAACATGAGATGAGTGTAATTTTTTTCTTTTTTTTTTCTTCTATTTCTTCGTTCAACTTTTGTTTGAGTTGACCTGGAGTCATAAAGTTGTTATTATTTCATACGTTGACCCTGTGTGTATTTGTGCGTCCGAATGTGCCTGTATGTGGGTCCTGCTTTAAAGCCATTCAGGTGAATGTTCGGCTGTGCACTCGGATCACATTTTAAAATGTTATCGGTTCTTTATTCAAGTTCCTGTGGATAAGAGTGTCGACTCAGCGCTAAGATTCAACATGCGTGGCCGCGTGCTTTTGCTTCTGCTCGCGGGGCGCGCCAAGTCGTCTCCCGGGCTGGACGTATGCTAGCGTGTACGCGTCCGCTCTTCCGCGCGTGTGTATCTCTGCTTATGGCTGATCCGTACAGGAAGCGTGTGTGTGTGAGAGAGAGAGAGAGAGACAGAGACAGCGCAGCTTTCTGAAGCCCTGCTGCGTGCAGCTCGAGTTCACGATGTCCTCTTCCTTAAGGCTGGCTCAGAGAGCGGTGAGGAGGAGGAGGAGGAGGAAGACCATGGCAGTGACTCTGCGGGCAGTGCCCAGCTTTCACCCGCGTTGGAAACCGCTCCCTTTGTCACGCCGCTTTCCTTCAAAGCCCAGCGCGCGAACGTCAATGTCAGAATGCAAATATTTTAATAAAAACATCGCCTTTGTTCAGCGTCTCTGTTTGATCCCTGCGCCCTGTGATTTAGAACAGTCCCGAGGCTGTTGTTGGAGGACGGTGTACCCACCCCTGTTTGGGAGCTGCAGGGGTTTGCTCAGCTCTGACGAGCCATTAGTTAAGCCTTAAATGCACTGCCAAACAAGCCTGCACTTCGGCTTGTCACATGACCCCGGCCACACCCGATCACATGACCAGGTCACCCCTTCCGTCCCTTGGTGCTTTTTATTTTGGGGAAAATGCCCTCAGCGTTTGCCCACCTGTGCGATGGTGTTTGTGTGCGCACGTGCACAAAGGTTGTGGCAGCTACAGAAACAGCTGGGTATGTGCAAACACACAGGTACGCACAGATGCACACAGGTACGCACAGATGCACACAGGTAAACACACGTCCACAGAGATGTACATAGATACACACAGCTACAGATAGGTACACCCGAGGACACACAGGTAGACACAGGTCCCCTGCAGTAACAGACAGGTACACACAGATATACACAGGTACAGACAGGTATACCCAGGTACACACAGATATACACAGGTACAGACAGGTATACCCAGGTACACACAGATATACACAGGTACAGACAGGTATACCCAGGTACACACAGATACACACTGGTCCCCACAGTCGCAGACAACTTTACACAGGTACACACAGACATACATAGGTCCTCACAGGTAGCGGCAGGTATGCGCAGACACATGCAGGTACGCGCAGACACACGCAGGTATGCGCAGACACACGCAGACACACGCAGGTACGCGCAGACACACGCAGACACACGCAGATACGCGCAGACACACGCAGGTACGCGCAGGTACGCGCAGACACGCGCAGACACACGCAGATACGCGCAGACACACGCAGGTACGCGCAGGTACGCGCAGACACGCGCAGACACACGCAAGTACGCGCAGACACACGCAGACACACGCAGACACACGCAGGTATGCGCAGACACACGCAGGTACGCGCAGACACACGCAGGTACGTGCACGTAATCTTATCGCGCAGCTTCCGTAATCCCCGCCTCTCCAAAAGGCCGAAATCTGAGCCCGGGGGGGCACCTGCGGGCCTCTGAGCAGCGGCTGGGAGCCCCGCTCGCTCGGCTGGGAGGAGGAGGAGCGCCGCCGCGGACGAGCCGGGAGCAGGGACGGACGCCAGCTGCTTCCTGTGGAAGCGGCACAAAATGGCCGAACGTTCCCGGGCCCGACGGCGGGCCGACGCCCGTCCGTTACGCTGCACGGCACACCGCTGATGCGTCTGCGCCTTTCTCACAGCGTCCGTAAAAGCACCCCCCCACCCCCCCCAAAAAATGAAACTCCAGCCCCTTTCACAGTGCCTTGTCTCCCTCTTCCTCGTCTGCCGCTGGACCTTGTGACACATTACATTACATTACAGGCATTTAGCAGACGCTCTTACCCAGAGCGACTTGCCCAAATTTTTACATAGCATTGTACATTGGCATCCATGCTGGATATTATACTGAAGTAATTCAGGTTAAGCACCTTGGCTCAAGGGTACAACGGCAGTGTCCTACCCAGGATTCGAACCTGTGACCTTACTAAGGCTACAAGCCCAGTTCCTTGACCCGCTGTGCTACGCTGCCGCCCCTCACAACACAACTGCGCCGCGCTGCGCAGCGCCCGGACAAACGCGCCGATAACGCATCTGCTGACTGCGTAGATTCCCCGTCTCGCGTGCATCTGTAGAGAGATGTCATCGAAGGCGCTGTCGTAGATTTTTAGCTCCTCCACGCTTTGTGCTACGTCCTCGCATTGTTCAGCTGAAATTTCCCTTGGCCCGAGGCATGCAACCGTAGACTGTGCGGTACGTAATGACTATATCCTTCGGCGTAGTAACAGGCTTGCATGGTCTATACTATACGTGTGACACAATAGCATGAAGCTGGGCTTGGGAAGAACCGATTGGGCGGCCATTGTCACGGTAACTGAGGGATGAAGGAAGGAACGAATGAATCGTTGCATTAATATAGCGCTTTTCTGAATGCGCAAAAGTGCTTTATAGTGGCGAGTGGGAACTGGCCTGACCCACCACCACCACCAGTGTGCAGCACCCACCTGTGGGTGATGCACGACGGCCATTTTATTCCGCCAGAACGCTCACCACACGCTAGCTCAGGTGGAGAGGGAGATCCCGGAGTTAAATTTGTCAGACGGCAGGATGTTGGAGAGCAGCCACGAGACGAGAAATGAGGTCACCGGTTGAAACACCTGCAGGCGTCCACGGCGACACACGCCCCCCGTGACATTCGACGCGTGTTACCACCCCGTCGCTGCCTGACGGCGACATCGCAGCTCGAGTTTTCTGCGCAAATAATGTTGTGAACCAAAAATAAATTACAAAAAATTTCCCCCAAAAGTGGGCCGAAAATTTGGAGCGGAGCGGAACGGGCGGGTAACCGAAATGTCGTAGTGACGCGCACCCAACGAAGCGGAATCCCACCGCAACTGGGGCACGGAGGGAAGACCAGGTGTACCTGATGTACACAGAGATTACTGCATACCTACAGAGAGAGGGGGAGGGAGGGAGGGAGAGAGAGAGAGAGAGAGAGACACAGAGGGAGGGAGGGAGGGAGAGAGAGACACAGAGGGAGGGAAGGAGGGAGGGAGAGAGAGGGAGAGAGAGAGAGGGAGGGAGGGAGAGAGAGAGAGAGAGAGAGAGAGAGAGAGGGAGGGAGGGAAGGGGAGAGAGACAGAGGCAGAGAGAGAGAGAGAGAGAGAGAGACACACAGAGGGAGGGAGGGAGAGAGAGAGAGAAAGAGAGAGAGAGAGAGAGAGAGAGACCCTTCTTCATAACTAATGTTCGATCTGCTCTGAGAGAGAGAGAAATAGAGAGGGGGAGGGAGGGAGAGACACAGAGGAAGGAAGAGAGAGAGGGAGGGGAGGGAGGGAGAGAGAGAGGGAGGGAGAGGGGGAGAGAGGGAGAGAGAGGAAGAGAGAGGGTGGGAGGGAGGGAGGAGGAGGGAGAGACAGAGAGAGAGGAAGAGAGAGAGAGGGGGAGAGAGGGAGAGAGAGAGAGGGAGGGAGGGAAGGAGAGAGAGACAGAGGCAGAGAGAGAGGGGGAGAGGGAGGAGAAAGAGAGTGAGGGAGGGAGAGAGAGAGAGGGGGAGGGAGGGAGAGATAGAGAGAGAAACTACCCAGATAAAAGGTACAATGTGTTACCTGTTCAACTTGTACATATAATTAATTAATGAAATCCTAGTATAAACAGTCTATTGATTTTTTTCTTTCTCTCTCTCTCTCCTCCCTCTATTTGGAATTTCTGCAATTTTTTTATTTTTTTATTTTTTATTTTTTATTATTATTTTTTTTAATGTAATGCTTTGGCAATATTTACTGTATGTATTTCATGCCAATAAAGCAAATTGAATTGAATTGATAGAGAGAGACAGAGGCAGAGAGAGAGAGCGAGGGGGCATCTTCTAAAAACACAATGGTAAATACATTTCACAACCAGATTGCTACACACACACAGAAACACACACGCACACACATGCACACCACACACACGCACACACACACATGCACATACATAGTACTTTCATGTATTTTCAAAAAACTTTCACATATTCACAGCTCAGTGAATAGCACTATATTGCAGTTCAGTAAATAACATTATATTGCAGTTCAGTAAATAGCACCACATTGATAACCTTCCTGGTACTGTTCATTCATGGTTATTCACCAGTGTGGGATCAGGCATGATCAGGTTGGACCTGAGGCTTCATTTTTTCTTGTTTCAGCTGCCACCTTCCATACAGCTTGTTATCCCAGGAATCCTGCATGAGGCAATGATATAGCACATATATAGGCCTGGGTTTAGAATGTCCATTGTGACATCACAAAGCCATAGGATGACATCATAATGCCATAGGTCACAGGTTCTCAAACTCATGGTCATGGGCCATCCCTTTGTGTGCCGGTTGTAATTCCCAATGGCAATGGCTTCAATAGCAAGTTTAGCAAAATGTCAGCTGGTCTGAATCGTAAACTTAGCTAGCTAGGAACTTGCGCAATGCATTACTGTGAATAACCTTTAACAAACGTCCACAGCCAACATTATAATGAGCTATCTATACAATTTGAATATCCATAGCCAATAACTTATTACAATATTCATTAGCCAACAACATACTGAGCTATCAAGAGACGTTCAATATCCATAGCCAACAATATACTAATTTATCTATATACTTTCAATATCTATAGCCAACAGCAAATTTATCTATCTTTAAACGTTTTTAAAATTTTATTTAACTGTTATTTACCCAGGGTAGGTTCACTGAGCACGGATGCTCTTTTGCAGGAACTCACAATATTCATTAGACAACAATATACTGAACCATCTATACACTTTTAATATCCATATCCATAGCTAACAACATACTGAGTTATCTATACAAAGATACAGACTGAGCTTACTCAGCGGTTCTAGAAAGACGTAATTACAGGCTTCAGTGGATTTCGCACAGGTAGTCCATCACCGGTAGCTGGTGTCGGGGGGGGGGGGGGGGGGGGGGGGGGTTCGAGAACGACAAACAGTTACACCCTGTGCATATGTCAACTGAGGCTGCCACAGCGAACAGGACAACGTCTTCTAACACGAGTTCCGATCGTGTCGTTCTGCATCGCTGATCACCACCATTCAGTGCCCATCAGAAGAGAAATACCACACAGCGCAAAAACCTGTTCCCCCAGATGTCTGCTCATTAGCCAAATGTGAGGACAGGACCTGTCAGCAAAGACGTCAAATTAAATAATACTGTCTGTGTGACAGGTCACATAGTATCACCCCCACTGGGTGTGCGTGCGTGTGTGTATGTATGGCAGTGTGTTGTATTTATGTCTGTGTGTGTGCGTGTGTGTGACTGCACATGTTTGTGCGCGTGCGTTTGTGTATGTATGGCAGTGTGTTGTATCTATGTGTGTGTGTGTGTGTTTAGATGTGTGTGTGACTGCACATGTTTCTGTGTGTGCATGTGTGTATGTATGGCAGTGTGTTGTATCTATGTGTGTGTATGTTTTTAGGTGTGTGTGTGACTGCACATGATTCTGTGTGTGCGTGTGTGTGTATGCATGGCAGTATGTTGTATCTATGTGTGTGTGTGTGTGTGTGTTTAGGTGTGTGTGTGACTGCACATGTTTCTGTGTGTGCGTGTGTGTGTATGCATGGCAGTGTGTTGTATCTATGTGTGTGTATGTGTTTAGGTGTGTGTGTGACTGCACATGATTCTGTGTGTGCGTGTGTGTGTATGCATGGCAGTGTGTTGTATTTATGTCTGTCTGTGTGTGTGTGTATGTGTGTGTGTGTGACTGCACATGTTTGTGTGTGTATGTATGGCAGTGTGTTGTATGTGTGTGTGGTTGTGTGTGTGTGTGACTGCACATGTGTGTGTGTGTGTGTGTGTGACTGCACATGTGTGTGTGTGGTTGGGTGTGTGTGTGTGTGTGTGTGTGGTTACGTGTGTGTGTGTGTGTGTGTATGTGTGTGTGTGTGTGTGGTTGTGGTTATGTGTGTGTGTGTGTGTGTGTGTGTGTATATGTGTGTGTGTGTGTGTGGTTGTGTGTGTGTGTATGTGTGTGTGTGGTTGTGTGTGTGTGTGTGTGTGTGTGTGTGTGTGTGTGGTTGAGTGTGTGTGTGTGTGTGTGTGTGTGTGGTTGTGTGTGCATGAATGTTTGCGAAGCACAAAGCATCAGACCTGCAGCAGGAACCTCCTTTCAACACTGTCTTTCCACCTGAAAACTCAACTCTCCAAACGTTCAACACACACAGTATTTTCAGACACCACACACGCGCACACACACACACACACACATGCATGCACACACACACACATCCGGCACCATCGGACATAATGAGCGAAACCTAAACCTCTTCATACATGATGACTAACGGTGTTTCCGAGCGAGAATGTACACAGAAAGGCTGAGCACCGAAGACAATACGGTTTCACATTTAGTGGTTTTTCACTATGTCTCACTGCTTCCCTTCTCTGCCTACACCGCGCCCAAACAACATGCAATCTTTACAATGGAATGGTTTCATTTTATCATTGAAGTACAACAAAATCGCAAGTACGTCTAAAGAACTATCGTGATTTGCACTGAAAATTGATCAAGTATGACATAATAAGCATAATTCTTTGTGGTCTTGTTACAGGAGTAACAGGCATGTGTGTGTGTGTGTGTGTGTGTGTGTGTTTGTGTTTGTATGTGCATATACATAAATATATATTTCATAGTAAGAATTCGTTTTTTGGAGAAAGGATGAAAAATAAAATGGCTTTTTTAAACACATGAGACCTGATAGCTTTCTTTAGCACAGCGGTCTCAACAGTACCTACTTTTTAGCTCGCTTCCTGGCCTTACTTCCTGTACGCCCTTGCTCAAGCGCGCTCTGCCGCCGCAACATTGGCGTCTGTGGTTTTGCAACAATGAGCTCGGAGCCGCGCTAAATGAAACGAGGTGAAGAAGAACTTCAAAACGAAAGGGAGAAAAAAAAAATGAAATTCTGAACAAAAAAAAAAAAAGCCGGTGTTTGCTTCTCTCTCCGTCTTCTGTGTGTTCTCCTTTCCACACCGTTATCACTTTCACAAGGGCTTAATTCGTCTCAATCAATTACTCACCGCACCGTCTGTTTAAGTAGGTTATCAGAATGAAAGAAGAGCATATTACTAGCCAAATGTTTTTTAAGAGAGAGAGAGAGAGAGAGAGAGAGACATAGAGAGAGAGAGAGAAAGAGGGGGAGGGATAGGAGGGAGATTAAGAGGAATAAGGGTTGAGTTAGAAAGGAATGAGGAAAGAATGGTTTCCATTTCAACCCTAATTTGGCACACCTGATTCTAATAATTAGCCGCTCAATGAGCTCTCTGGTCGTTGAATGAGGTGCAGCTTTGTTTGGGTTCCAGTGAAGACCTACAGGACGGTAGACCTCCAGGAACAGGGCCGGGCAGCCCTTGTCCTCGAAACAGACCGTTGATGGGAATTAATCATGAATTCCTGGTACTCGTGTGCACCCCGACGGTGCCGGAATCACAGACGCGCTTCAACACCTTGTTTCTCCCTGCTAGGGGCCCACATGTGAAGAGGTTTTCATTTCATCCCTGATTTGGCACTCCTGACTCTATTGAGCAGCGACACAACAAGATATGCTGAACGAGGTGGGCTTTGATAGGCTTGGCGTTGGATCTCCGGGAACAGGGTTGGGCAGCACTGTCCTGGAAAAGACTGCGAATGTTGTGTACCCGGTACTATTTGCACCCTAAGGTGCCGCAAAGCACAGACATGTTTGAACACCATCTCCCTTCCCGCAAACCACTCCCCCCCCCCCCACCCCCAAAACCCCCCCCCCCCCCCCCCCATCTCCTGCTGAACAGTTCTCTGCTTCTCGCTGCTGAATGACTTGGACTAAAAGAAGGAGCTGTACGCCAAGAGGGATTAGGGGCGGGGGGGGGGGGGAGGATTTCACTGTGACGCACAATTCGTAATTCGCCCGCGTCGGCTCAGATGCTGCGATCTGCTGAGGGGCTGTGACCAACAGGAAGCGGCAGGCAGGAAGTCACGAAAGCAAAGCTGTCTGTGGGCTGCCTTCAACAGCAGGGGGTGTTTTCAGCCATTTTTGTCTTTGAAGAGGGTCACATGGGAGATATCAGTCGAACAAGCTGTGATAAGAATGTACCGTATTAGATTTAAGATCATACAGAATCCCAATTTAATTTTAAACTGCAATGTTTACCTTGTATGCCAGTATTTCATCTGGCAAATCACAGTGTGGACCTCCTACTTCAGACCACACTGGTCAGACCATGAAACCGCACGTTAAATGCAGTGGTAGCAAACAATAGCACAGTAGCCTTGAATGAGTGTTTTTTAAGTGACAACTGTATAGGAAAAATGTACATGGTGAGTGCTCTGTGTGTAGGTCTATGTGGGGGACTTACAGATTGTGTTGGGAGCACATATACACACACACACACACACACTCTATCTCTCTCTCTTTCTCTCCCTCTGTCGCATTCTCTCACACACTCTCTGTCCCTCTCCCACACTTAGTGTCTCACACACACAAACACACACAGACATACCCACACATACTATCTGTCTCCATCTCTCCCTTTCTCTCTCTCACACACACACACACTGTCTCTCTCTCTCTCTCTCTCTCTCTCTCTCTCTCTCACACACACACACACACACACACATACTCTCTCACACACACACACTGTCTCTCTCTCTCTCTCTCTCTCTCTCTCTCTCACAGACACACACGCGCACACGCGCACACACACATAAGGAGATGCCCTTCATTATGAGGGAAAGTAACGGAACGTTCTGGGCTGCACAGCTGCGCAGGTAACACCTGTGAAAGTCTGTTACGCTGCTGCTGTGCAGGCATGAACCTGTCGTCTCCCAGCAACAGGAAGTTCTGGGCCTCCTCACTGTTGTTGTGGTGTGTGCGTGTGCATATGGGAGCGTGTGTGTGTGTACATGTGTGTATGTGTGTCTGTGTGCATGTGTGTGTGTGTGCGTGTGTGTGTGAGTGCATATGTGAGTGTGTGTTTGTGCACGTGTGTTTGTGCGGGCATGTGCGTGCGTATGTGTCCGTGTGTGTGTGTGTGTGCGTATGTGAGTGTGTGTTTGTGTGTCTGTGTTTGTGTGTGTGTGTGTCTGTGTGCATGTGTGTGTGCGTATGTGAGTGTGTGTTTGTGCACGTGTGTTTGTGCACGCATGTGCGTGTGTATGTGTCCGTGTGTGTGTGTGTGTGTGCATATGTGAGTGTGTGTTTGTGCGTGCATGTGTGTGTGTATGTGTGCGTGTGTATGTGTGTGCGCGTGTTTGTGTGTGTGTCTGTGTGCGTGTGTGTGTGTGCGTATGTGAGTGTGTGTTTGTGTGCGTGTGTGTGTGTGTGCGTATGTGAGTGTGTGTTTGTGTGTCTGTGTGCGTGTGTGTGTGTGTGTATGTGAGTGTGTGTTTGTGTGCGCGTGTTTGTGTGTGAGTGTGTGTTTGTGTGTGTGTGTGTGTGCGTATGTGAGTGTGTGTTTGTGTGTGTGTCTGTGTGCGTGTGTGTGTGTGCGTATGTGAGTGTGTGTTTGTGTGCGTGTGTGTGTGTGTGCGTATGTGAGTGTGTGTTTGTGTGTCTGTGTGCGTGTGTGTTTGTGTGCGCGTGTTTGTGTGTGCGTGTGTGTTTGTGTGTGCGTGTGTGTTTGTGTGTGTGTGTGGGCGCGTGTGCGAGTCTCGTGTCACACACGATGGTAGGAGGAGTTGATGCTCGCTGTCCTCACCAGGATGTGAGACAGTGGCACACAAACTCAGGCCAGAGCACCTCAATCGCATTGCTGCTGCTGCTGCTTCTTCTTCTTCTTCCTCTTCTTTTAAAGGAGCACTTGCTCCAAACTTTTCCAACTTTGTATTATTATAATTTATTAAATCAAATTCAGTTTTCAAACAACACGTTTTTAATTTAATTTTTTTGTGGGGGATATTCGGCAGTTCTGGTCATGGATGGTTGCGATTCATCTGTGGGTCACTAGAAACTCCATCATCCAGTGGCGTAGAATTACACACACCTCAGGTAAGTGGGAAAAGCGTTTTCACCTGCACTATAAAAACTACAACAAAACCCCAGCAATTTTACCAGTGAAAATGGGGGATAAAACGATGAGTTATTCTTGTTATTCTACATTTTGACACTGTATGGAAGAAAAAAATGTCTTTTAACATACATACAGTTTTCTAAACAGCACGGCCCGTGGCTTGTGTCCCTCGAACGTGGTTTGTATTGTTGGCTCACAAATTGAAGGGTTTTAGGCAAGAAACTCATGTGTTGAACTGGCCGGAGATGGATAAAACTTTGTCGTTGTATTGTATTAAAGTG
The DNA here is from genome assembly GCF_013347855.1 of Anguilla anguilla. Taxonomy (NCBI): domain Eukaryota; kingdom Metazoa; phylum Chordata; class Actinopteri; order Anguilliformes; family Anguillidae; genus Anguilla; species Anguilla anguilla. The sequence continues at coordinate 78,123,321 of NC_049201.1, read as the reverse complement.
CACACGTGGTCGAAGATAACGTATCTTAATTAACCGCTCATGTACTTCCCCCAAGACCCTAAAAACCAGACCAAGTGGGAGATTAGAATTGAATATTACAGAAGTAGTTTGAATTTAATATAATGATATGATGATGACAAAAAGCTACAGGATTTCACTTGGACTGTGAGACTATAAATTTATGTTCCAGTTAAAAATTTTACTTTCCTCCTTTTTTGATGATTGCATTTGAGTCATTTTACGGATTTCTTGGTAAAAGTCTTGATAAATGTGCTTCATGGAGCCCATAATTCTTGCCATTATGAGGTTCCCTTCACGTTAGTTATTAGACAAATTGTCTCTGTTCCAATTTATTATTATGGTTAAAAATCCTCACAGGATCTTTTTTTAAATAAAATTTAAATTTTAACAGGAGTCTTAAATCTGAAGAAAATATTGCATTGGACACTCATTGTGATGAACCCTGAGAACAGCAGTTATCTCCACTTGCTAGTCGATTATTAATTCTATGCACTATCATAACTGTGGTTAATGTAGTAAGAACAGAGCTCCGAATTGAAGTGAAATTCTCGAAGAAGTGTCAGTTTTGTCGGGGAATGGTCCAGATTGGGCGTATCACCATTATTCCAAAGAGCTGACAGAGTGTTAGCAGGACCCTTAGCCTACTTTGAACCAGGCCTGGGCCCAAATACGCTATAAATAGCAGTCAAGTTTTCAAACAATCCTGCAGATGTCTGGGTAAATAAAAAAACGTTATATCCAAATAATACGTTTTACTGTACAAAGGCCTTCCTTCGTTTATGAAAAATGAGACATAAACGATTACAGTTCATAGCCAGGAATTGCTGACAATTGCTGGTGTGGTCTTCTGCTGCTGTAGCCCACCTGCTTCAAGGTTCAACGTGTTGTGCGTCCAGAGATGCTCTTCTGCATACCTCGGGTTGTAACGAATGGTTATTTGAGTTACTGTTGCCTTTCTATCAGCTCGAACCAGTCTGGCCATTCTCCTCTGACCTCTGCCATCAACAAGGCATTTTCACCCAGAGAACTGCCGTTCACTGGATTTTTTCTCTTTTTTTCAGACCATTCTTTGTAAACCTTAGAGATGGTTGTGCGTGAGAATCCCAGCAGGATTGGTATATATCAAGAACTGATATGATAGATATTATTCCTCAAGCTATCTTGATGAGGATGATTAGCCTCCCATCTCTTGCAGACCCCACCCCCCCAGCGGATATCCATTGCGTAGGCTCTGCTCTCCCTGAGCAAGCAATTTCTCTCATGACTCCGCCCCCCCTCCCCCGCCATCAGCTGCCAAATTATGTGACTTCTGTTACAAAAAAAAGACCATGTGAATGTTCACACTCACCAACGCTGCCGCCATGTTGCAGATACACTGAAAACAACTTTTCAGCTTTCACCCGCGACCAAATTAACACAGTAAAATGTTCAGTGCTAAATCAGTTATGGTAGAGTACACCGTAAAATGTTCAGTGCTAAATCAGTTATGGTAGAGTACACCGTAAAATGTTCAGTATTAAATCAGTTATGGTAGGGTACACCGTAAAATGTTCAGTGTTAAATCAGTTATGGTAGAGTACACCGTAAAATGTTCAGTATTAAATCAGTTATGGTAGAGTACACAGTAAAATGTTCAATGCTAAATCAGTTATGGTAGAGTACACAGTAAAATGTTCAGTGCTAAATCAGTTATGGTAGGGTACACAGTAAAATGTTCAGTGCTAAATCAGTTATGGTAGAGTACACCGTAAAATGTTCAGTGCTAAATCAGTTATGGTAGAGTACACCGTAAAATGTTCAGTACTAAATCAGTTATGGTAGAGTACACAGTAAAATGTTCAGTGCTAAATCAGTTATGGTAGAGTACACAGTAAAATGTTCAGTGCTAAATCAGTTATGGTAGAGTACACCGTAAAATGTTCAGTACTAAATCAGTTATGGTAGAGTACACAGTAAAATGTTCAGTGCTAAATCAGTTATGGTAGAGTACACAGTAAAATGTTCAGTACTTAATCAGGTATGGTAGAGTACACAATAAAATGTTCAGTGCTAAATCAGTTATGGTAGAGTACACAGTAAAATGTTCAGTGCTAAATCGGTTATGGTAGAGTACACAGTAAAATGTTCAGTGTTACATCGACTCTTACCAAGTATATGCAGTCCCTATCAGACTCACATTCACTCTGTTAGAGTTGAATTAACACTGGACATTATTTTTACATCTTACTCTGACAGAGTGTATACGATTTTTTTTGGATTCATACAAACTCTAACAAAGTTGAATTAAAACTGAACATTTTCCTGTGAGCTGTTGGCTTGTTTGTTTTTCTTTATAATTTCAGACATTTTAATGATTAATTTTGGCGATTGCTGTGCTCGAACTCTAATTCAGAAGTAATTACGTGTGACTCTGGTTTAGGAGAAATTATTGTTTTGTCCAGGCCAGCATCTCAATGATCATACCTTCAAATTAATAAACTAATGTTGTGTTCTGCACTGTGTTGCCTTGACAACACTGTGGAGGAACCTGGAATGGTTGGATGAAGCGTCTTCTCAGAAGGGAAGGCCCAGCATCGTACAAATCCTCACCTTTGCTTTAGCATAAAAATATATCCTGAAATATATGAAAATATATTTAAGCATATGATCAAGATATTGGGTAAACCACTGTCATGTTTATATCCTGTCATTTATAAAACAGGTTGTTTCGATCCTGGATGCTGATTGGCTGAGACATCATGATTGTAAACCCGATGTAGTAACAATTAATCAAACAGCCTGTTTGTTAATAGCATCACTCCGTGCACACGCCATTGCTCACAAATAATATTACAAAATAAATCCATGAATTGTTTATGTATGTTGCAACTGTTTCATAAAAGCAATATGGCACCCGAGGCCGTGCTGTATGGTGAATACAGTCACGGCTACAGGAGATTGCCGACACTCTGCTTTGCATTATGCCAAACAACTGTAGCTGCCCTGTAGCTGTGACTGTATTCATGATTCTGCAGTAAAAAATATATTTCATGGTTTTTAAACCCCACATGACCCCCCAGGTTAATAATGGAGCCCGGGAAGTAGTTTACTCATAAAACACGATGACGATGAACTGACAGCCATGTTGATGAAGAAGCTTGCACGTTTCGTTTTAGCTCATAGAGCATTTGGCAGGAGCCAATGAAACATTTCCCTGAGAGTTTTGTCTGCCATCTTGTTCGATGAGATGTTAAAGACATTAGATATTAAATTACTGTTTTCTGTACTTTACTTGAGCCCTGCATTAAAATTCCTGACTGTGTTTGTGTAATAGTTACCACGTCATGAGCAGTAACTTGATTGATTATTATCGCCTAATCTATGCAAACAATGATATATTAAAAAAAAAATTCTATTTTAAATCAGTACATTTATCAAAAATGTTTAAAATCTGTAAAGTTTAGACATTTATATTTTTAATATCTAAAAATTATGAATTACATTTTTTTTTCAGTTGAAATGAATCTTTTTACCAAATGGCACAGATATTGTATCATGAAGGGTGACGTTGAAACCAAGACAGTTTATCAGAACCAGATGTCATGTCAGGTAACAAAACATACTACAGTCATTCTGTTTTCCCTTATTGTAACAATGTTATTAACAATCAGTAGCCAACTACTTAAAACATTAAGAACAACATTTTTATTGCTAACGTATTAAAAAGCATAATTTTCACAAGTGGTCACATTAATTATCACAAAACACAGTTTACAGCAAAAAAAAAAAAAAAAGTTAAAAGTAAGTTTAGAAAAATTATTGGTTTCATAATACATGTGGTGTCATTGCATTACTGGAAATTGGGAGATGCTCTTATCCAGACTTTACTATGAGAGGACGAATGCATAAAGCATCCCTCCCTACCTTCCTGTAGTCTCTAATTGACTATGTAAGCTTAGTTTTGTAGCTACGTAGGCTGTTTATCTCTGTTTATTTTAGTTATTGCACTTGTGCCTACTTAGACTGCTTTGTTGCTGCCTTTGGTTGTGTTGATCAGATTGACCTACAGGGCCCACGTTAAACTATACGGTTGCTCCCTGCACTTGGAACTGTACTTCCCCTCTAGGGTTTTCAACACACTTGTTCCTGGTTACACTTATACACACTTTGTTGTACGTCGCTCTGGATAAGAGCGTCTGCCAAATGCCTGTAATGTAATGTCATGTAAATCAAGCTTAATCTGAAAGGTGGGAGGAAAATACTCAGACTGCAAAAAATGTGGAAAAAAAAGCTGAGGGGACACCGCATTGGCCCTGTGAGGTAATGCGTCCTCTGCATTCTGACTCATCCTAGCTGCTTAGGAGCAGTGGGCAACCGCAGTGCAGCGCCCGGGGACCAACTCCAGCTCTGCGGCCAGCGCCTTAGTCAGGGGCAATGGCTGGAGCATACTGAACCTGACATACACGCCTTCACGTACACGTCTAACATACATGTCTTTGGATCGGCTGTAAACTGGACAAGCCGATCGGCACAGAGGCGTATCAGCGTAAGACATGCTTATTTAATCTCTCAGTGCTCTCATATCTTGAAGCTGAGAGCTCTTACGCGACTGCCATGCCACTGTATTCTTCCAAACGTGTTCCCCTGCCCCGTATAAGGCCCTACTGTGCGGTTCTACACAACAGGCTGCTCAGATCCCTCGTGGAGGAGAACGATGCGTTTGTGCGAACTCTCCTTCATCCCCGACGTTTCTCTGCATTAAATTCAAATTCCCATAAACTGGAGACATTGTGTTTTTTTGTTTTTTTGTTTTTTTTGCGGCCAAAGGCCTCTCAATGCTCGGTGAAGTTCAGCCCGTTCTCGTCTCAGTTTGGTTTGCATTATGGGAAAATGTGCGTGGCGACGGTTGGACGTGTGGTGGTTTTGACCGCTTAGGGAATTAATCCCATCGTTTCATTCCCTCTTTGTTTCAGACGAACAGAGAAGCCAGTGAGTTCTTTTTTTTGGGGGGGGGGGGGGGGGGGGGGGGGGTGGTGGTTCTAGGTTCTAGTACTGTGAGCCTGAGGACTACAGTGATGCCATGATGTTGATAGGAATGGGTGTAGCATGCCTTCCAACTGAAGAGTTTAAAAAAAAAAATTTTTTTTTAACCTTAATTGCTCACTTTTTTGGGGGGGGGGGGTGGTTCAGGCCTGTTTTTTTACCTTCCGATTTTTCTTTTTATCCACACTTTAAAGTGTCTTTGTGACAATGTCTCTGTAAAAAGTGGACGCATATGAAATTTAATTTCACAGAATTTCCCAAATGCGATTTTGGGGTATTTTCAAAAATCGCACATTTCATTCACTTATTTGCTCGCTTCTGTTGTGTTCTCCAGCCGGCTGTCATACCCCTGGAAAGAGCGGAAATTGTTATTAGTGAAACACATCCGAGGTTGTGGTTATACTGCCGCTGCTTTAAATGGCAATTAAAACGAAGCACTGAAAGAGGCCTTTGCAGACAGGTGCTGGGCGTACGTCACCTTTGAGTCTGTTCTGTTCCAGGCGGCACGCTTTCACATACCTGCTACACCATGTTTCCTGTGTCTTAAAGCACCTAGGCAGAACTAGGCCTGAAGCATGGTCCTTTTTTTTTAGAGAGAACAATTCATGCCAACTGTCAGACCTGTTAATTAAACCAGTAAACGAGCTGTTTAAATGACACGTCACAATCTACACCTTTTTTTTAAATTTGTGAATTAAGGCGTTTCACTCATAAAAGAAGTGGCTGGCGTACTGACACTTCCTAGTAAATTTAGGGAACAGAATCAGCATGCTACTCATAACTTGGGCAGTTTTAAAAAAAAATTGTCGAGATACTCAAGTTGACGATATGAATGAAAAAAGAAATTGCTGGTTTATCGACTGTGTTGCAACCACTCTGGAAATATACCCACAGCTCGGTTCATATTATGTAAAGTTTTAGAATTTCTCAAAAAATAAAAATAAAAAAATAAATAAAATAAATCAATTATTTAATAAAACAACAAACAAAAAAGGAAACATTGGGAATTTGCATTGTTATTACAGAATCGATACAGTTAGTGATAATTATCGTATGTTACGGCTTTTGCAGATTTATAAGTCCTATGGTATATATTTTTATTTTCTCAGTTAAAATTGAACTGTTGTTCAAATGTTGAGTTTTGTCTCAAACAAAGATACAAGAACTTTTTCATTTTATTGCCTAATCTATCATTGCTATTCTTTTCCTTTGGTTTCAGTTTCTAAACTATTTTTTGTCCGTTAATTTCAGTCGCCTTTTCTGTTTCATAAACAGATACACAACAACAACAACAAAAAGCAACTAAAACAAACAGACAAAAAAGAAGCAAATAGAAATTGAAAGCAAATAAAAAGAGAAGGTAAAGGATGTTGAGCTGACTCTTTACTGGAAGACGCGTTTGTGGCCCCGTTCGAGCTGTGACCCAGTTTTTAACAGCAACTGTTTCCACGCAGGGAGGATGGGGTGCAGCTGCAGTTCGGATTACTATGACGAAGACTGGATCGAGAACCTGGACGAGGTCTGCGAGCACTGCAACTGCCCGCTTCCGCCGCAGACCAGCAATCAGGTGCGATAGGAGGGCGTGAGCTCAATTCCCTTTTTTTTTTTTTTTTTTTTACTTTACTTTACTAAAAAAAATTTTTTTTACCTTTTACGATTTTTTTTGGCATTTAGCCAGCATTCTTATCTAGAGCGAGTTACACAGTCGATGTCTTTTACGCCTACTGAGCAGGACACTGACTAAAGCAATTGAGGTTAAGTGTCTCGCTCAACGGCACAATGGCAGTGTCCCATTGGGAATTGAACCTGCAACCTTCAAGCTGCAAGCCCGGTTTCCTAGCCTTTATATTACACTGAACCATTTGTCTGTGTGCAATGTGATAACGCAGTGGAGCTAGGAAAAGAAAGATTCCTTGATTCTGACTCAGTGAATGCGAAAGTTAAAGTTCTCTAGCCGACTAGGACAGAGCCAGGCTACATCCGAGTATAACCTGATCCATTTTGGAGTTATTCGAGTCTGTTTCTGTCGAAACGTCTCTCAGCCTAAATCTCCGCATCTCTAGACATCTAGATTCCGGCGTTTTCTCACTGGGAGAGACTCTCTCACTGCCTAAACTACTGATTTTATTTCACAAAGAGGGCGTATACAATGGTTACTGGCACTCTGTAAAACATTCCTCTATTACCAATTACCAGTTACCAATGCCAGTGTTATTAATACTCAGACCTAAAGTCCAAAGCAATCTGGTTCGGGCTGAAACCTGGTCTACCTGGTTGATCAATAGGAATCATAAACCATTTGACTGATAATCCGTTGGTCACCTTCCCATAAATCAAAAATACTGATTGACAGGTCATGACAAAGAAAGTGAAAGAAGAAAGTTCAGAAGAGAGTGTCACGTGAGACACTAAAACATTCTTTGAGGAGGATGGGCAGGGATTGCCGGCAGCATGGAGTTAAATCATTTACAGTAACTTGGAGTTCTTGGGGAAATTAATTAAAAAGGCAGTGAACTGGAAATTTAAGTGGTAATGATCAACAGAAAATCATTTTGAAATTTTTTTTTGAGAGGTCAACTTTGTGGTCGTCGGAAACCCCTTGAAAGAGGGGACACACCAACACAGAAACAAAAATTCACGCCTGTTAATGTATTTCTTATTTTCCAATAATCCCGCTTCTATTGAAGCTTTTGGTCACTATTCAATAGTTTTCTTTTTCTGGGTTCCGAGCAGATAAAGCGCAGGAGAGTGTGTTAGTTTCAGGCACACGGAAAATGTATCAGTGTTAAGTTAGCTCTGAAAGGTAATTTTACGTCACAGTTAATTTTCCACTGAACATGTTGCCATGGAAGTGTGTGCAGTCAGTCTAGAAGATTGACGCTTTAAAGTTGTTTTTGAGTGTTATTGTTTCTTTTGCTTTGTTTTTGTTTTTTTTTAAACTGGAGATTACATAAGAGCAGCGTTACAGTAAATGATTTTTCGAGAGAGGGGAATTTCCTTCTCTTGCTGTTAAAAAATATGCGTTCGGCCCGGAGATGGACGGAAAGTGGATATGACCTGTCGTCTGGGACGCAGACAACGGCAAACTCGTATAATCTCATCTCGCCAGGCCTGTTTTCATCCGACCTCCGAGAAAAAAGAAACATATATGTTTGGGCGCCTTTTATCTTCAAACACAGCCTGCAGAAGCCCCACTGAAACAGCCCGTGGGAAAGATTGATGGGACAAATGACATAATGCTATTAATACACAGTTCCTCCTTAGATTAAGCATAGCAACAATAAGCAACCGAAAACAGGATGTGTGCCTGCAGGGGTGTCCGTATCATTACAGTTCATAGAATTCCAGATTCTCTGGATTCTCTGAATGAAAAAAATGTTTTTTTTTTTATTTTAATTTTTTTTTTTACAAAAGACTTGAGAAATGAGAGGTCAAAACAGCACTACTTAGGCATACGGTATATATGGGGATCTTAACTTTAACGGTGTTGCAGCGTGTGCTAGCTTTTGACTTCAGCTTTAGCCCTGAACCCTCGGATTTGTGGAATGCTTTTTTTTCAAAATTCCAAGTCAGTGTTCTAGAACTCCGCTGCTTTCAGTCACCAGCAGTGATTGTGACATCGGCATTAGAATGTTCAGTTAACAACATTCTAATCACATATTTGTGAGCTTGCCACCTTAGAAGGTTAAAAATCAATAACCAATGACCCATTTAATCCCAAGAACCCAAGTGTGAGGAGAGTTAACTTTGTACAACAAGTGACCCTGCTACAGAGGTGACCAATCAGAGTTGTGGGTTGTTAATAAATGGTGGCTTATCATGTGTAATCGGTCACAGCCCTCCGTGATGATGTAATCTTTTGTTCCTGTACCTGAATTCGGAGTTGCATTCTGAGAAACGAGGGGAGGGGAGAGTTAGCTTTTGTGTGTGTGAAATTTGGCTGGAGAGCACCTCCTCAGCACAGTGTTCCATGAACTTCCTCCCATTAATTGGACCCCCTTTTAAATTGTTTTCGGAGGAGAACAGCACATGTGTGAGAAAGATCTTTGTCGAGGCCTTTTGTCTGGAGGAACCAAAACATAAACAAAGACCTCGTTCGGCCCGTTTAAAGGCTGCCGCCTCCTCCCTCCACGAAACCTTATACGCAACGAGGAAAACACAGAACGCAGTCTTCTCTCACATCCAGGGCAAAGTGCTTTCAGCCGATGCGACCCCATTTCATGCACCGACTGAATGCAAATACTCTATGCGCGTGACGCCATTTTGAACGTCTCTGAAACGAGGAATTATTATCGCTTTTATCCTGCATGTCTAAAATAAAGATCACGTTAAGAAGCCCGTTGAATGAAATTAGTACTTTTTAACAAATTCTTTCTTGCAATTTATTACTGTATATCACGTTTTTTTTTTTGCTGTTACACTGCAGTATATATACCTGTATAATGCTGCAGCAAACATAACCTCTAGTATGGCCACTAATGCCAGTTAGTCAATACTGTAGAAACAGCTAAAGGCTATTTCTTGACTGTGTCCTATTACACAATGTACTGTATTAAGTATATGTGGTTTTACTGTAGTATTAAAGAGAGGGTTGTTTTAATATATATATATATATATATATATATATATATATATTATTCAAGTAATAATGTATGTTTTTGATCGGCTCAGACAGGTTTTTTTTTTTTTTGTTGCGAGGTAATGAAGAGTATGTTTTACATGTAGAGTTTCTGACAACCCTGCTGGCTTTACAGTGGCTACTATGCAGGGATTTGTAGCATCGAGAAAGAAAGGCTGTGCATCTGAACAGTTTGATTTTACAGCGTTTATGCACTACAATAAGCATAAATATCAGTTCTTGTGTTGTGCTGAGACTTCTTTCCTTGGTCTCTGAGCCTGTGTACCACAGGAAATGGATCCAATCGGAAAATAAATATGAAGTGTAATCTTCTGATGACGAATAGGGTACTACACGTACGTGCAACCTCTGGAGGTATAACATTGCAATACAAGCTGCTTTTTTTTTAACTTCAAACGATGGGTTCCTCAAACATTTTTCTGATGTGACCCCAAATGAATGTTCACAAATTTGTGCGACCCCAACACCCCATCCAGAGTCATGCCTTGTGCCTAACAAACACTGTTTAGCCGTGACTACATCGCCGATAGATCACAACCTCTTCTGCCTCACAGTCGGGGTGCAGTAATGTTGGACATGCAGTAGCCAACATATTTTACAAAGACAAAAAAAAAACTAACTTTTAAAAAAATCATTTTCTTCCTAAAAATTTTCAGGTGACCCCCCAACCTAAAATTAGATGACCCACATAGGGTCACGATCCACAGTTTGGGATCCCCTGTTTTAAATGTTTTTTTTTGTGTTTTTTTTTGCTTTACACCACGGAATGCCCCTACACTTGCCGTTGTAAAGCTGGAAAGTTAACAGGATCTCAGAATATGACACATACTAAAATGACTGTCTCTTGCTGTCTACGAGTATGTGATGACTGGTGCTGTTGTCTTAACTGATGACTGTTGTGTGTCTCTTCCCTTGAAAATAACATTGGAATCTGGTGCCTGGTTGTTGTTGCAGTATACCGACAGCCTGCTCCCACCATACAACCCACAACAAACTCCTCCCACCTCCCCACTTCCTGGTAAGACCAGTGTGTGTGTGTGTGTGTGTGTACGTGTACGTGTGTGCATATCTGTTTGTGCATTCATACATGTTTGTGTGTCTTCCACAGATAACCTGGTTGTAGCAGTATACAGCTATCAGCCAAACCACAGTGATGACCTGGGCTTTGAGAAAGGCGACAAGCTCAAAATTATAAACACGTGAGTACACAAACAAACCCACACACACACACACACAAACACACACACACACAGACACACACGCATGTGTGTGCACACACACAACACACACACACACGCAGGCTCACACACATGCATGTGCACACACACACACAAACACACAGACTCACACGCATGCGTGTGCACACACAAAGACACACACACACACACACACACACACACACACACACACACACATTGAGCAGGCTTGGAGCTGACGGTCACTGCTGTGGTGTTTGTGTTTCTCAGAGATGACCCTGAATGGTACCTGGCCGAGTCTCTGGCCACGGGGCAGAGGGGATTCATCCCTTTCAACTTCGTGGTCAGAATGGAAGGCATGGATAAAGAACCGTGAGTCACATCTGTGTGTGTGTGCGTGTGTGTGTGTGCGTGTGTGCGTGTGTGTGTGTGCGTGTGTGTGCGCGTTTGCATGGGAGTGTGTGTGTGTGTGCGTGTGTGCGTGGGAGTCTGTGTGTGTGTGTGTGTGTGTGCGTGTGTGCGTGTGTGTGCGTGTGTGTGTGTGCGTGTGTGCGTGTGTGCGTGTGGGCGTGTGTGTGCGTGTGTGTGCGTGTGTGTGTGTGCGTGTGTGCGTGTGTGCGTGTGTGTGTGTGTGCGCGTTTGCATGAGAGTGTGTGTGTGTGCGTGTGTGCGTGGGAGTCTGTGTGTGTGTGTGTGTGTGTGTGTGTCTGTCTGTGTTTTACCTGCAGAGAACACAGTAGCTAATGGTACAGTTGGTGTGGTCATTTACAAATAGTACGCTCAGTGTCTGTATTTAAAGGTGTGAGCTCAGTGTGGTGTGTAGGTAAAGGTGTGCTCAGTGTAGTCTGTAGGTAAAGGTGAGCTCAGTGTGGTCTGTAGGTATGTAGGTAAAGGTTTGGTCTCTAGGTAAAGGTGTGGTCTGTAGGTCTGTAGATAAAGGTTTGGTCTGTAGGTCTGTAGGTAAAGGTGTGGTCTGTATGTCTGTAGGTAAAGGTGAGCTCAGTGTGGTCTGTAGATAAATGTGTGCTCAGTGTGTTATGCAGGTCTGTAGGTAAAAGTGAGCTCAGTGTTGTCTGTAGGTATGTAGGCAAAATTTCGGTCTGTAGGTCTGTGGGTAAAGGTGTGGTTTGTAGGTCTGTAGATAAAAGTGTGGTTTGTAGGTCTGTAGGTCTGTAGGTAAAGTTGAGCACGGTGTGGTATATAGCTCTGTAGGTACAGGTTTGGTCTGTAGGTCTGTAGGTTAGGGTGTGGTCTGTAGGTCTGTAGGTCTGTAGGTAAAGGTTCTGGCTGGCCGGTCTCTGCCCTGCAGGTGGTTTTTCAAGGACCTCTCCAGACTGGACGCGATTCGGCTCCTCCTGGCCCCTGGAAACACGCAGGGCTCCTTCCTGATCCGGGAGAGCGAATCCACCAAAGGTGCGCCTTCCCACAATGCCCTTCTGCTTTATTTCATTACGTCATTACACGCGCCGTTTAGCAGACGCCTGAGCCTGTGTGATTGGAGGCCTCCAATGGCTGTTAGAACAGAGCTGTCCAGCCCTGTTCCTGGCGAGGTACCATCCTGTAGGTTTTCACTCCAACCTTGACAAAGCACACCTCAGTAAACTGACAGAGATCTCCATGAGCTGCTAATAAGTAGAGTCTGGTGTGCCAGATTAGGTTTCAAATGAAAACCTATAGGATAGTAGATCTCCAGGAACAGGGGTTGGGCAGCCATGCTCTAGCACGTTGAATGAGGTGTGCTTTGTTATGGTTTGCTGTGAAAACCTACAGGGCAGCAGATCTCCAACAACAGAGGTTGGGCAGCCCTGTGTTAGATGCTTTTTTTTCTTCTTCTTCTTCTTCTTCTTTTGTTTGTTCTTTCTTTGTTTAACGGGCCATGCCCTAACACCTCTGCGGCACGCACGTTTCGGCAGGCTCCTACACCCTGTCCGTGAGAGACCTGGACAACAACGCCGGCGACACCGTGAAGCACTACAAGATCCGCAACATGGACAAGGGCGGCTACTACATCACCGCCCGGATTGCCTTCAGCTCCCTGTCCGAGCTGGTGAAGCATTACTCGCGTGAGTCGAGCTCCGCCCTCCTCTCCCCCCTCTCCACCCCTGGGCCCCCAACACCCTTCACCCCTAATCCACTACACGCCCAAACGATGCAAAAAGCCCCGCCAGGAGAAATGAAATCCTATCCGCGAAATCCGTTTCAGTTTTAATTGAAGACAATTAATGTGACAGAACACTGTCTATCACAAACAATAATTATATTTAAAAAAATTATATAAAAACTGTATTAAGGAAAAATCCAGTGTGGATTGCATGCAGGGCGGGTGGCGGGTGGGGGGGGGGGGGTGGGGGGGTGTGGGGTTGTGAACTATTAAACTTCACCATAACAAGTAAGTAGGTCAACCATTAATACTGAGGAATGTTATCACAGAAATGATTTTTCATGAGGAGTAAATAAAATATGTCAGAAGCGATTGGTGAAAATAGCTACTTCTTGAGGAGATGGGAAAAGAAAAAACTCCATGAAACAGGAGTGGAATCATATTAAAGGAAAATGTCTATATTTGCCTTTATTTCCCCTTTATTTATTGTTTCCCTGTGTCTTTATTTCGAGCCCGAATGGCGCCCACAGTGACGTAAGCAATGGGGGGGTGTGTGTGAGAACATTTTCACCAAACACCTTCAGAAAGCATTCTGAAAAATACACAAAAGAAGTCATTAAAATTGTCACAAGAGAAAGCTTCCTGAGCTTGTTTTTCTATGTTTACCATGTGTTCAGCAGGAAGGTTATCACAGTGCAAGCAGACATTGACTGAGTCTTGTGGACTCCTGCGTGACCTGTGAATTTACTGCTGCACCTTTCCAGTACGTTGCTACAGCAAGTGCCGCAGAAGGAATCATACTCTAGAGCAGTGGTTCTCAACTCGGGCCAGAAAGGGTCGGTGTGGGGTGCAGGCTTTTGTTTCCGACCAAGCAGTTGCACACCTGATTCTACAAATCAAGGTCCTTAGTAAAGACTCCAAATGTTGATTAGTTAGAATCAGGCGTGCGACTGCTTGGTCGGAAACAAAAGCCTGCACCCCACACCGGCCCTGTCTGGCCCCGAGTCGAGAACCACTGCTCTAGCGGAACGAACCCTTGTTCGTTTTGTCTCTCGCGCCCCTTTGAACGATGCCCCCCCCCCCCCCGCCTTTCCGAAAAGTCAGAGGAGAAGCCTCCAGCCCGCAGAGCAGTTTGAGTTTCTTGGTAGGGTTTTTTGATATGGGGCGTGTGGTGGGAGGGAGCACGTGCTCTCACCCACGCCTCGAGAGGATGTGGGAGGCTGTCACATCAGAAAAAAAAACCCGATAGAAGCCGTTTCTCTGTACCTGCTCGACTTTCTTTTGTCTTGGTTGCCTTATCTTCTCAGTTGTTCTCACTCTGCATTTCCTGGCTGGTTGCCCCCCCCGTGTACCCTGGCTGGTTCTGTCCCCTTTGATTGGTTTGATCCCTCAGTGTCTTGTTTGTTTTCTGTCTCCTGATTGGCTGTTGCGTTGTCTATCTGATGCTTATTCGGGCCTGCTTTTTTCTTTGAACTGCTTGGCCCTTTCAAGTTCCTGTTCAATTTCCTTCAAGTTTTCATCTGCTTTCTGGTTATTCTGTCCTCTGATTTGTCTTTTCCTTCCATTTCCTTGCTGTTCTGTCCCATGTTTGGTCTGTCCCTTCGGCTTCCTGGTTATTCCGTCCCCTGATTGGTCCTTTCCTTCCGCTTCCTGGTTATTCCGTCCCCCTGATTGGTCCTTTCCTTCTGCTTCCTGGTTATTCCGTCCCCTGATTGGTCCTTTCCTTCCGCTTCTTGGTTATTCCGTCCCCTGATTGGTCCTTTCCTTCCGCTTCCTGGTTATTCCGTCCCCCTGATTGGTCCTTTCCTTCTGCTTCCTGGTTATATTGTCCCCCTGATTGGCCCTTTCTCTCTCTCCCTCCCGGTCGCTGTTGCAGGAGAGGCCGACGGCCTGTGCACCACCCTCAGCAAGCCCTGCCAGACGCGCATGCCGCAGAAGCCCTGGTGGCAGGACGAGTGGGAGATCCCCCGCGAGTCACTGAAGCTGGAGCGCAGGCTGGGGGCGGGGCAGTTTGGAGAGGTCTGGATGGGTGAGTCTGGGGGGGCGGGGCAGTTTGGAGAGGTTTGGATGGGTGAGTCTGGGGGGGGCGGGGCAGTTTGGAGAGGTCTGGATGGGTGAGTCTGGGGGGGGGCGGGGCAGTTTGGAGAGGTCTGGATGGTTGAGTCTGGGGGGGGCGGGGCAGTTTGGAGAGGTCTGGATGGGTGAGTCTGGGGGGGCGGGGCAGTTTGGAGAGGTCTGGATGGGTGAGTCTGGGGGGGCGGGGCAGTTTGGAGAGATCTGGATGAGTAAGTCTGGGGGGGCGGGGCAGTTTGGAGAGGTCTGGATGGGTGAGTCTGGCAGGGGGGCGGGGCAGTTTGGAGAGGTCTGGATGGGTGAGTCTGTCAGGGGGGCGGGGCAGTTTGGAGAGGTCTGGATGGGTGAGTCTGAGGGGGGCGGGGCAGTTTGGAGAGGTCTGGATGGGTGAGTCTGGGGGGGGCGGGGCAGTTTGGAGAGATCTGGATGGGTGAGTCTGGGGGGGGCGGGGCAGTTTGGAGAGGTCTGGATGGGTGAGTCTGGGGGGGGCGGGGCAGTTTGGAGAGGTCTGAATGGGTGAGTCTGGGGGGGGGGGGCGGAGGAGGGGGAGCATTCTTAGGAGGTATCACTTGATAAGTCTGAATAGGGTTTTACAGCATAACAGTTGAATGGAATGGAATCCAAAGGCGTTTGAACACAGACGGGGTTTGCAGTGATTGGTTCATAGCCTTGGGGAGGCGTCCCCACAGGCAGCGGATGCCAGGAAGTCAATGCTGGAAAAACAACAAAACACATCAAAGCACCAACGAGTGAAAAGGTGGGGCAGTTAGGGGATGTCTGGATGGATGGATGGGTCTGGGCAGGACATTTTGGAGGAGGTCTAGATGGGTGAACATGAGAAGGGAGGGGCAGTTCCTAGAAGAGTGGATGGGTAGGTCTGATGGGGGGCATTCTTTGGAGGTACGGCTGAATGGGTTCAAAGAGGTGGGGGGAGTTTGGGCAAGTACATTCTTAATTGCAGCTGAGGCAAGGGTTCGAATAAGGGGCAGGGCGGTTTGAGATGCATTGTTCACTGATGCAGGTGACATCACTTCGTAATGAAAGACAGGGAAGAGGAAAAGAAAGAGAGCAGGAGTGAGGTGTTAGGAAACAGAGGGGTACAGAAGCTAATCCACGCTCTTTAGTGGCATTTGTGGGTCGTGCCTGGGTCAAACACATATTTTTAATATTTGGAACTCTTCAACTCTCGAATTGTCGGTATATAATAAAAAAAAAGGCCCATGGCAATCACTGAAAACTTTCAATGAAGTTAAACAGTAGCTGCCATCATACGGAAAAAAAATAATTTTGTGAAAGTGGATGTCTCTTACAAAATTGCCAGTATTGTGCAAAGGTTTTACTGGTGAAAGGTGAGTGAAGGGTTAATGGCCGATTTAGAAAAGAAAAAAAAGGGGGGGGGTCTTGAACAATAAG
This sequence comes from Anguilla anguilla, assembly GCF_013347855.1. Taxonomy (NCBI): domain Eukaryota; kingdom Metazoa; phylum Chordata; class Actinopteri; order Anguilliformes; family Anguillidae; genus Anguilla; species Anguilla anguilla. Next base: position 78,106,856 of record NC_049201.1, on the reverse strand, counting down.
CTGGTGAGCATTGCTGTGAATATTCTGTGAATGTGGCCAGTTTTTGGAAAAGAAAAAGAAAACACCACACATACTTTTTCACACGGATCCTAAGACAATACAGAGTGCCCCATTGCCTCATCACCACCCTGTTTTTCACCCCTCTCTCGCTCCATCTCTCTCCCCCCCTCTTGCTCCATCTCTCACCCCCCCTCTCTCTCTTCCCCCTCCTCTCTCTCTCTCTCCCTCTCTTTCTCTTCCCCCTCTCTCTCTCTCTCTGTCTTCCCCCCCTCTCCCTCTCTCTCCCCTCCTCTCTCTCTCCCCCCTCCCTCTCTCTCCCTCTCTCTCTCTCCCCCCTCTCTCTCTCCCTCTCTCTCTCTTCCCCCCTCTCTCTGTCTCTCTCTCTCTCTCTCTCTTCCCCCCTCTCTCTCTCTCTCTCCCCCTCTCTCCCCCTTCCCCAGACTATGCTAAGCTCACTCGCGCACGGTTCTTGATCTCTGAGTGCAGCCCATGAGTGGGGCTCTTGTCCGCACGGAGCCTTTCCCTGCGCGGTCCTGATGTCAGATATTTAATGAGCGAGAAAAAAAAAAAAAAAGCACAATGAAGTCTTTCAGCGCGGCCTAACCTCACCGCGGCGGGTCCAGATCTTACATCCCTCTGCCGCAGCAGCCCGAACTCGTCCCTTTCACCAGTTTCTCAGTAATCCGCGGTGTCCCTTGTGGCCAAAAAACAAAATCTCTTAAAAAGCATCTCCGTATTAAATCTGCATTAATGGCTTATGTAGCGATTGTCGCTGGCGTGTTTTTTTACGACTGGCGAACAAGGCTACCCTATTCATTCGTTCACGAGTCGGCTGGTGCTCGTCTGCGGAGTTTTGCGTAACTGCCCAGGGGGCACTAATTCCTGTTCCCGTTGCATCATGGGACAGCGTCGTCAGCCAACAGCCGCCTTACCGGCCGCCAACCGTTTAACGATTTCAACTCCGCTAGCGTTCAGCGGATTCTTGGCGGTGGCGGCGATGAAAAAAAACCGAACGACGTTTGCCGATGGGGCGACATAGCTCAGGAGCTAAGAGTGTTTTTTCTGGCAGTCGGAGGGTTGCCGGTTCGATCCCCCCGCCCTGGGCGTGTTGAAGTGTCCCTGAGCAAGACACCTAACCCCTAATTGCTCCCAACGAGCTGATTAGTGCCTTGCATGGCAGCCTTTCATCGTTGGTGTGTGAGTGTGTGTGTGAATGGGTGAATGAGAGGCATCGATTGTAAAGCGCTTTGGATAAAAGCGCTATATAAATGCAGTCCATTTACCATTTACCGAAGGCGTCTGGTCGCCACGGCGATGTAGCGCGGGGGGGGGGGGGGGGGGGGTCAGAGGTCGATTGCGGGCCAGCGGCCCGGACGCACATTGTCCGTCCCCCACTGTAAACAACAAAGCAACCCTGCGCGCGATGGGTCCTAAATATAGCCTCCCGCGGTGCCAGGAGAGGGGCCAGTTTCGAGCCCACGTCAGTGCCTGATTTGCATTGACTGTTTCCTTTAGCCTGCCAATCCATTTATACCCCAGCCCCAAATTAGCCCAGGCCAAACAGTGGCAGTATTTGAATGACCCGTGCCCCTGTCCCAACCCACGTCACAGCTGTTCCCTTTCAGGTTGTTTGGCTATGAATATTTTTTTTTTCCCACAAGGGAGAGATGGAAACTGTTCCGCGCGTATATTTATAAGCATGCAAAACATTCGTATATCTGTGTGTTTGATCTTGTGTTTTCGTTTCGGCTGTGTACACTAAGGGACAAAAAAAATGTGGTAATGTAGTGCGATTTGTTTCTTTGACGGATAGCAATACAATGCCCCTTTCATGTGGCCAGATCGTGTTGAAAAGAATATTTTCGTCTGCACCATTTTCGGTCCGACCCTTTTAAACCAACAAATTTGAACAGTGGCGTTAGCACTTCTGACCTCTGATCTTTACCACACTGTCAAATTGAATTTGCCTTTAACTATTTCACTTTTTCTCACGGGCTCACAACAAAGATGGGCCTTGCTGTGGACATTTCAGTTTTTTAAAACAAATTTTTAGTTACTTTTGGCAGAGAAAAACAACTTGAAATTATGACAAACACTTGCCTACATTTACCAGAAGCAAGCGCATGTACATTTACGCGTGTCGAACAAGATAACCGATCCACATTTGAGGTATTACAGGTAACAAATGTTTTTACGTTTAAATAATCTAAATTCAGGAGAGAGGAATCGAAGACAAAAAAAAAATCAGAGGCCAATCAGAGAACAGGCAACCAGGAAAGAAAGAGAGAGGGCCAATTAGGGGACATAATAACAAGGAAACCAAAGGAAAGGGCCAATCAGAAGATAGTACTCCAGTGCTTCATGTAGTCCAGTCCAGCATGTGTCCAGTGTATTTTTGAGGTCGAGTTCAGTCTTGGGATAACTGCCATACACACGCACACACACACGCACACGCGCACACACACACGCGCACGCACATACACAAACACACAATACTCCACACACACACACACACACACACACACATGCACACCCTGCAAATATCTAAGCTAACTGGCGCACATCCATCATGCACAGCGCCTTCCTGGCTGTCGCTAACCCCTCACCGCTAACCGCCGTTCCCCCCCCCTCGCAGGCATCTATAACAACCACACCAAGGTGGCCATCAAGAACCTGAAGGTGGGCAGCATGTCCCCCAGCGCCTTCCTGGCCGAGGCCAACCTGATGAAGAACCTGCAGCACCCGCGCCTGGTGCGCCTGTACGCCGTGGTCACGCAGGAGCCCATCTACATCGTCACCGAGTTCATGACCAACGGTGAGCCTCGCCCGTCTCAGCAAACTGCCCGGGGGCGCCCGGGAAGACACCTGGGCGCGCCTGAGCGAACACCTGGGCGTTCCCTTTGAGAAAAAACACCTGGGTGTATCTGGGAAACACCCGTGTAACCCCTGGGAAAATACCTGGGGGGGTATCTAGATACACCTGTCCACAGCTGTGTACATCTGGGCACGCCGGTGAACACCTGTGTACACCTGAGAACACCTGTGGACACCTGGGTTTATGGTCCGCCTGTATGGTCAGTGACTGGTCCTTGGTGACCCAGCTTCCAGTGTGGACAGGTGCACACTGTCACTCACCTGCTGGTCATAGTGTCCATGTTTTTTATACCTGTTCCAATGGCAACATTGCCTGCACACCTGACCCCTTTACCTCGGCTACTGGAATCATTCCCTCCACTAATGGTGTAATTACCTGCAGCAGTGACATCAGCACCCGTGCATGTCCTTACCTGTGTTAAAGTTTACCTGAAAGTCGATGCGCCCAGCAGAGGTCCTGGAGAATGGGACCTCTGCATGTTCTTACCTGTGTTAAAGTTTACCTGAGAGTCGATGCACCCGGCAGAGGTCCTGGAGAATGGGACCTCTGCATGTTCTTACCTGTGCTGAAGTTTACCTGAGAGTCGATGCACCCAGCAGAGGTCCTGGTAAATGGGACCTCTGCATGTTCTTACCTGTGTTAAAGTTTACCTGAGAGTCGATGCACCCAGCAGAGGTCCTGGTAAATGGGACCTCTGCATGTTCTTACCTGTGTTAAAGTTTACCTGAGAGTCGATGCACCCAGCAGAGGTCCTGGAGAATGGGACCTCTGCATGTTCTTACCTGTGTTAAAGTTTACCTGAGAGTCGATGCACCCAGCAGAGGTCCTGGAGAATGGGACCTCTGCATGTTCTTACCTGTGTTAAAGTTTACCTGAGAGTCGATGCACCCAGCAGAGGTCCTGGAGAATGGGACCTCTGCATGTTCTTACCTGTGTTAAAGTTTACCTGAGAGTCGATGCACCCAGCAGAGGTCCTGGTAAATGGGACCTCTGCATGTTCTTACCTGTGTTAAAGTTTACCTGAGAGTCGATGCACCCAGCAGAGGTCCTGGAGAATGGGAACTGTACGTGTCCTTACCTGAGCTAAAGCTTGAGCACCATAGAGGTCTCGGAGAATGGGGCAGGGCGGCAACCCTACCTGTGTGGTCCTCTCGAGCCTCCAGCGTTCACCTAGGGGGCGACATAGCTCAGGAGGTAAGACTGATTGTCTGGCAGTCGGAGGGTTGCTGGTTCAAACCCCGCCCTGGGCGTGTCGAAGTGTCCTTGAGCAAGACACCTAACCCCTAACTGCTCTGGCGAATGAGAGGCATCAATTGTAAAGCGCTTTGGATAAAAGCGCTATATAAATGCAGTCCATTTACCTTCAGAGCCCGTTAGCGCTGTAGCTGCGGGGCAAGTCGCGTCGCCGTTTTCCCAGGAGGCCTATGGACCAGCTCCGACTCACCTGCTCAAAAGGCAGATCCCCGGTTCACCTTTACAAAGACACCAGAGACGGCCCCGGAGGAGAGGAAATCAGCGCGCCTTCGTCGTGAGATCACAAACGCTTCGCGATGAGATCATCGCTTTCGCGTTCGAACATGCAGGCGCGGTGCTGCCGGAGGACAGCACATTGTACGGTTTGCAGATTAAATAGAGATTTGGTAATAGTGCAGCTATACACACACGCTGGGGGTTATCTGGGCGAAGGATCAAAGACGTATCTCCGAAAACACATTCCAGGGATGTTTCTCAATATCACAAAATCAGAAAACACCTCACTTATCTGCTTGTGATTATATTTTTTAAAAAAATGCATTTTTTTAAATAGAAATTGAATAATTATTTTTATATATGTTATTAATATATCCATCCATCCATTATCTATAACCGCTTATTCTGCTCAGGGTCACGGATCTCAGTGTGCATTAGGTGAGAGGCAGGAATACAGGTCGCCAATCTATCGCAGGGCATATGTATATATGGAACGGTAAATGGACTGCATTTATATAGCGCTTTTATCCAAAGCACTTTACAGTTGATGCATCTCATTCGCCTTAGCAGTTAGGGGTTAGGTGTCTTGGTCAGGGACACTTCGACACGCCCAGGGCGGGGATCGAACCGGCAACCCTCCGACTGCCAGGCAACCCCTCTTACATCCTGTGCTATGTCGCTCCATATATATATATATATATATATAAAACCCAAAAAAAAAAAACCCATATTCTATTCACGGACATCCTGCACTTGAACATTTGAACCTTTCTTCTTTGATGGTGGCACACAGTTGGACGGGTGGTGGGAGGGTATCTTTCAGTGGGAAAAGTTCAGAGTATATTCCCCATCGTTTCCCTGGTAACGTCCCGTGCCTTTGCCAAAGGGGAAGCCCTGCCCAGGCCGGAGAGTGGTGTGAAACAGGCCCGTATTACTCACCAAGCTTGTTCAAGCGAAGTCTTCAGGCCTGCGGAGAACCCCCCCGCCCCCCCCCAAATTACCTCTCTGCAGGCGGCAGGAAGCGAGGGATGAAGAGAGGAGAGGAGAGGAGAGGAGAGGCAGGCGGTTAGACTGTCGCTCGGTCTCGACCAGTAAAAAGACAGACGGCCCTCTGTAAAAAAATAAAAAATAAAAAAAATAAAAAACAACGACAAATAAAATAGACCTGAGTTAACCCAGGACCATTGTTACTGTGTTTATGCAGAAGAAACCCGCCGCACATTACGGCACTGGGCGACGCTTTTCGGCACACGCGCGTCCGTTACCGTGGTTACCACTTAACAGGTGCTGAAGGCCCCACCCCTTTCCCCACAGCTATAGGTGGGAGTCGATGTGCATCAGTCAGTGGGGATGGGCATCATTTAGGTTTTCGCCAGTACTGATGCTAAAGCAATAATTTCAAAGCGGTGCCTGAACCGATATCTTTAAAATGAAGAGCAAATGACGACATTAACGGACGTTGTTTTTATTGAAAAGGCAAACAAATCCGTTAATTTGTTTTATTTAGTCGTTTAAATTATGCTTAATGCTTAGTCATTTATACCGGTTTGCTTTTGGCATTTTGACCGAGTTCCTGCCGTCTTGAAACTTTTTCAACCTCAAAGCAGTGCGATGGCCCTTTAAAGGTTTACTGGGAAAATAAGACCACAATGCATTGCATCCAAACCATACCGTTAGTCACTGTATTGAGATTGTTATTGTAATTCCTAAGGGTTCCAGCATTCAGGAGCTGTCCCATAAGCAAATGGGGGGATGGGGTGGGGTGGGGGGAGGGGGGGGGGGGGGCTTTGTGTGTGCTGTAAGAGGAGTACTTACGGGGAGTAGTTTTTAAAAAAAAACACGCTTTGTTTGGCCACTTTCGCGTGCGTGCGGACAGACGCGGTGGTGTTTGTCGTTATTGGCGGGAAGGTGGCCTCCGTGTTCTCCCCCGCCCGCTGGCCCAAGTCTTTCATCCCGCCCGTGGAAACAGCAGTGGCGGCTGACCCCTGACCCCGGTGTGGATAAAAGCGGGGGGGAGTAGCTCCCTCACTTCCTGCGCAGAACTGTCCCGCTCTCCTCCGCTCACTTCCTGTGCGCCCCTGTTTGTTCCTCTCTGTGGAGGACGCACGAAAGGAGGATCCCCCTCTTAGTCCAAATATAGACCCCCTTCCCCACCCCCCGCAGGGTGACCCCAGGGCTACGGCTCGCCTCCACGAGTGTAAATCATACATGAGCCGTCTCCCTCTCTCCCTCCCTCATTCCTTCCTTCTGTCTCTCTCTCCCTCTCTCCCTCCCTCATTCCTTCTTTCTGTCTCTCTCTCCCTCTCTCCCTCCCTCATTCCTTCTTTCTGTCTCTCTCTCCCTCTCTCCCTCCCTCATTCCTTCTTTCTGTCTCTCTCTCCCTCTCTCCCTCCCTCATTCCTTCTTTCTGTCTCTCTCTCCCTCTCTCCCTCCCTCATTCCTTCTCTCTCTCTCTCCCTCTCTCATTCCTTCTCTCTCTCTCTCCCTCTCTCCCTCCCTCATTCCTTCTCTCTCTCTCTCCCTCTCTCCCTCCCTCATTCCTTCTCTCTCTGTCTCTCTCTCCCTCTCTCCCTCCCTCATTCCTTCTCTTTGTCTCTATCTCTCCATGTATCTCTGTCGTTTCCTTATCTTTATTCATTATCTAATTCGCTCCCGGTCAGGGTTGGGTGGGGGCCGGGGGGCGAATTAAGATTGGAACTCATCCCAGTGTGCATTGGGTGAGAGGCAGGAACACACGCGACAGGTAGCCAATCCATCGCAGAGTGCGTTAACTACCTACCGACTGAAGTGACAACGTCTTAAACACGCCTGTTGTCATTTTCGAAACGACTGCATAAAAATACACCATGCAAACGTGTTGGCGCGACTAAACTGAAGTGTTTTCTTTTGTAAGTAATAAAGTAAGACTGTGATACGATGATTGATTTACACGACTTATTTGTTTTTTCGCAGGGAGTTTGGTGGACTTTCTCAAGACGAGCATGGGGGCCAGCCTGACCATAAACACCCTGATAGACATGGCATCTCAGGCAAGGCCCAAACTCCGTGTGAATCAGTCTTCCGGTCTTACTTTTCATGAGTCTGTGTGTCTGAGTGTCTGTCTGTCAGTTTGTCTGTATTTCTGTTAGTGTGTCCTGCCTGTCTGTCTGTCTGTCTGTCTGTCTGTCTGTCTGTGATTCTCGCCTTCTGTAAGGTTGCCTGTCTGTTAGTGCACTTGTTTGTCTGTCTGTCTGTGATTCTCTCCTTCAGTCAGGTTGCCTGTCTGTTAGTGTACTTGTCTGTCTGTCTATGTGTGTGTCAGTCTGTCTGCTTGTGCGTGACTGTTGCCAGTTATTCTGCATCGGCCCCAGTGGTAGCAGATGGGGCGATGACTCATCGCGGTGGCTCCTCCCACCAGAGGAGATGGAGGTGGAAGGACAGGAAGTTGAACTGGCAGAGAAGAACAATGCGGCCTCTCTGCGTCTAATGTGGCGTACAGCCTGATCTCCGTCACCGCGGCAACAATGAAGACCTGTCCCGGAAAAAGAATGAGCGAGGGAGAGAGAGAGAGAGAGAGAGAGGGAAAGGGAGAAGGAGAGAGAGGGAGAGAGAGAGGGAGAGGGAGAGTGAGAGCGAGAGAGAGAAAGGGAGAGGGAGAGAGGGAGGGAGAGAGAGAGACAGTGAAACACAGGACATGGGGGGGGGGTGATCTTGAACAAAGACGTCTAGACACGTAAAGTCCAAAAACAAACACAACCCCAGCTCCATGGCGACTTGTTCACATGACAACCTCACGGGGGCACGAGGTGCGCACGAGGCATGCGAGTGCGATGGCTTAGCGCGCTCAAAGCGTCCGTCTGCGTAAAGAAAGGAGAGAGTCTGTCCATTCAGATGAGGAGTCAGTCCAGTTTTACAGGAAAAGCGCCAGTCGGACCGCAAGGCGATACGTCGGGCGAAATTTCACTCGGACGCGGCTGACGACAACGGTGGCGTCATTTCTGCGCACGTCCGTTAGATTTCGCCCTAATGGGGACGCGCGCGCCTTCCCAGCATGCAACGTGGTTCCTGCTTTCTCAAGTGGCGCGTTCGGCTGAACTTTTAAGCCGACGTGGGAAGTCCAGGGTTCAGAAACCAGAAGTCCCGCCGCGCGTGTTTCTTCCACCCGCGAACTCCAGCCAGCGGATTTCACTCATCGTTCATTCGCCTCCTGGCTGCAGAGTGACGCGCTAATGAGCAAATACAGGTGACTGAGGCGTACTGTTTACTTCCTGGAGCTGGGTTTTTCACCTCTGCTTGTAAAGGTCATTGCGGGGTCGCGGGGAGGGGGGGGGGGGTGGTGCAGTTTTATTTTGTTTTATCGCCGCGTTATTATTAATGGTGGCGACGGCCAGCTTTCAGGAGCAGGAAGTGAGCTGGGACAATGGAAGGCCCTGATTGCTATCGAGGTGAGATTGAAGAGCGCAGAGGTGCAACGGCGGCTTCCTCTTCCTGGACGCCCCCGACGCGCGCGCGCGCTATGCGGCGGCCGTCGGGACAGGGACACGCAAAGGGTCCCGCGTGAGGTGGGGAGGGGTGGCGGTGGCAGAGGTGCACGCCACCCTTGCTGTGCTGCCATTGTATCGTTTTTGGCAAAATGGCACCACTTTTCCTAAGTGAATAGAAGAAGTGGCAGCACCTAAACATAAAATGATTCAGCAGCTCTCACAGATGAGTGGAAGGAGGCTGTCTTTTATTCTCTGAACAGTATAGGATTCTCTAGTATTCCACTCCAAGTGTAGCAGGATTTTTTATTTATTTGATTGATTATTTGATCCGGGTCTGCTGTGAAAGGAGCCCCCTTTTTAGTTCCGCTGACGATTTTTGGGTTGTTAAAATGGCCAGTGGACCGCTCTTCTCGCCATGCTGATGAGCACGGGTAGTGGCAGGGGGGAAAACGAAATGCAAAACCCTAAAAAAGGGGGCGTGGCCATGCCTCAGTCATCACATCGCGCCTGCGTCACCTGGGATGACTCCACCTGCTCCTCCCACTGTCCCTTTACCTGTACACCTGGCCCCGCCCACTGTCCCTTTACCTGTACACCTGGCCCCGCCCACTGTCCCTTTACCTGTAGGACAAGGGGCCCAGGCACCCCAGAGAACTGGTTCGAAAGGAAACACCATCACAGGGTTAAACTTATGCTCCGTCTGCCGCTGAGGAATGTGGAGGTGTCGTGAGGTATTCGTGTCTGAGCGTTCTGAATGAAAGGAGGTTTCTTCGTGAGAGTTCTTGTGCCCTTGTGCTGCGCTTTTGACCGGCAGCCAGCTGTACAGCCGTCACAGTAACACTAAATACTTCCTTCTTGGAAGCAGGAGTGTCCGCATACGTACACGTGTGCATATGTCTGCCTGTGCGTGTATCTTTGTGCGAGAGAGACAGAAAGAGAGAAAAATGTTGTGCGTGCAAGTGTGAGAGAAATAAAGCGTGTGTGAGTGTGCCTGTTTGTGTGTGTGTGTGTGTGTGTGCGTATGTGTGTGTGTGTGCGTGTGTGTGTATGCACGTATGTGTGTGTGTATGTGTGCGTATGTGTGCGTGTGTGTGTGTGAGTATGTGTGTGTGTGTGTGTGCGTATGTGTGTGTGTGTGTGTGTATGCACATGTGTGTGTGTGTGTATGTGTGTGTGTGCGCGCGTGTGTGTGTGTGTGTGTGTGTGTGTGTGTGTGCGTATGTGTGTGTGTGTGTGTGCGCGCGCGTATGTGTGCGTGTGTGTGTGTGTGCGCGTGTGGATGTGTGTGTGTATGTCCGTGATTGGACCAATAGCGCAATAGGTACTGTCTTCATCTGCTGTTGCATCAAACATCTACACAAACCACAGGGCAGTGAGGGGGGCATTTCTCCATTATCTGCCCCAGGCGCATCAGTAAGACTCTGTGGGGCATTCCCTGCATGTGGAAACAGGTACTGTGATGTGACAGCTCAGCAGCTAGCTGCCTGCTCTTTTCTTGCTGCGTCGCCCTCTGTGCAGATACGCCCATACAGATAATTACTCACATTGGGCCTCATTCACGAAAACATGCGTACGATCACATTTGATCGTGAACTGCGTAAGAACTGAACTGTAAGAACGTTTCCGAAAACATCGGCATTCATCATTTTTTTCCTACCTGTATTTGTTCGTGGCTGTTTCCTTATGCTAATCACATGAAAAGGATTGCGCATAAAGTTTCCAAGCAGCCATCATCTCATAGTTCTGAGATATGTGCCTGCACCTGTGTCATGAGTCTAAATTTGTTTGTTTTGGTAAGAACATTTCTAAGAACAAAACTAAGAATAATTTAAGAAACTTTTTTGTGAATGAGGCCCCAATGAGTGTGAGATGAGATGAGTGAGTGAGTGAATGAGAGCGAATGATGAGTGAATGAGTGAGGGGATGGATGTGTGTGTGAGTGTGAATGAGCAGAGTCTGTGAATGAGCCAGCAAGTGTACATGTAGGACGGAGTGTAGCACAGTGGGTAAGGAACTGGGCTTGTAACCGAAAGGTCGCAGGTTCGATTCCCGGGTAGGACACTGCCGTTGTACCCTAGAGCAAGGTACTTAACCTGCATTGCTTCAGTATATATATATCCAGCTGTATAAATGGATACAATGTAAAAATGCTATGTAAAAAGTTGTGTAAGTCGCTCTGGATAAGAGCGTCTGCTAAATGCCTGTAATGTAATGTAATGTAACATGGGAATGACCTCATCGCCCTGCCGCTATCAGCACCAAAAGAGGACTTTTGACTGTTTTTCCATAAAAAAATTCACACGGCTGGATTCCGAGATGTTCGGCTGTGTCACCGTAAAACCCCTGTGACATCATCGCTCTCCCACTTAACTGGAAGTTACCCGTATGGGAGCGGGCGACACAGCGTGCGGTCACGTTGCAGACTCAGACACAAAGAGACGAGCCGGAGGAGGGCCCACGGGCCAGTGACTAAGACTATAGACGAGGAGGGCGACTGAATCACATTATGAGTGTGCGCGTACGTGTGTGTGTGCGTGTGTGTGTGTGTGCGTGTGTCTTAATATGATCAGGGCTAGTAGTGTCAGTGGAACTTTGCTGCTGATAAGATCATGAATGTGCAAAAAAAAAGTGTTTCATAATTTTTTTTTTTTTACAAAATAGAAAATACCTGTCAAATGCAATCAAAATGGAGGTTGCATTGAAGGTGGCACAGAATCACATGGCACAGTTAATGCACTGGGACAGTGACACAGTTTTTATTGTTTTGGCTCTGTACTCCAGGACATTGGGTTTGAAATGAAACAACAAATATGAGGTCAAAGCATAAACTGTTGGCTTTAATTTGTGGGCATTACAGGTGACCCTTGTAGGAATTGCAGGCCATTTTATACACAGTCCAGTGAGACAACCAGTATTACACATGAGAACACGTATGTGCAGATACTGCGCTTGTTTCGATTACGTGTATTCGAACTGCTGCCAATCCTGAATAATCACATGACCTCCACGCGCACAAATCGACCAATCATAAAGGCCTGCGGAATATTGCTACCCTGTTACCACGGACGCTGTTTCCGGGAGCTCTTGCTCACTATGAGGGAGAGTTGCGCTGAGAAATGGCGGGGGGGGGGGGGGGTTCTACCAGCCCTGAACGCAAATCGCTGGGTTCTGAAACGGACTGGTGATGGCTGACTTTCGGGGGGGGGGGGGGGGGGCGGGCAGGTCTGGCGGTGTTGGGGAACTCTCTGATTCTACTGCTTAAGGCTGTAGATCTGATGGCGTCCGTTCCTGATATTCGTGAGAACGAGGTGGTGCAGGAGCCTGTTGGCAAAATGGCAGCAGCCCACATCAAATTACCTCCTCCCCCCCACCCAACACCTGCGGTATCTCTGTCTTTTCCTTGACAGCTCTCACGTTGTTTCGTTTGTTCTGCAAGGTCTTTTTTTACCAAACCCAAATGTGTTTTCCCTCTCATTTTGGTTCATTGGATAGATGTGAGAGGTTTTATTTCAAACCTGGGAGCGCACCAGAAAACTTTTGTTTGTGCAAAATGTCTTAAGTCGGTTGTTAGTAGCTGGGGAGAAAGTAATCAGCATCCGATTTTCAGGAAGTGTGTATATATATATAAACTGTTAAAGACAAACAGAAGTAATTGTAATTGTGAAAACGATTAAATCTGTGGAGCTCATGGAGGCCTTTGTGACTTTATATAATACTGGGCATTTGCCCTGAGAAAGCAAAGAACGTTGCAAAATATTTTTTTAAATCCATGCCCCCGAAAAACTGGCTGAGCTTCAGACTTTGACATTTTTTGGGCGAAGGCCATGGCGACGCCCAGCTCAGCTCGCGGTCCGAGATAAGAGGCAGAGGTCCCGCAGAACAATGCCCAAAAAGTGTCCTCCTGAGCTGGAAACGACCCAGCTGGACAGCGGCTGTCGGAAAGCAGTCTGACATCAGTCATAAATCCAGGAGCCAGAGTCTGGAACGGGATCAGGCAAAACTGGGTGGAGCGGCAGGTGGGGGGGTGCGGGGTGGTGACGGGGGTGGCGGGGGGGTTGACCTCTGGAAATGAGGCACTCCCAGGTCAGGTCTGACCCTCCCAAACATCTCTGTCCCTATCTTTCTCTCTCTCTCTCTCTCTCTCTCAGTCTCGCTTTCCCTTTCCTTCAGTCTCATTCTCTCCATCTTTATTTTTCTCTTGCACTTTTAACTTCGCTCATACACACTCAGACACTCACTCACTCACTCTCTAACCCTCTCTTTCATACATGCACTCTTTCTCACACACTCTATTTCTTTTGCACACACACACACACACATGCACGCACACACAGAGAGAATCTCACATAGACACACACTCTCTCGAATGTACCAAGACTTCCTCTTTGTTTCTTTCTCTCCCTTATCATCCCTCCGTACGTCTCCCTAACCGTCTCTTACCCCTCTGCTGCTCCCCCTACAGGTGGCCGAGGGCATGGCGTTCATTGAGCAGAAGAACTACATCCACCGGGACCTGCGGGCGGCCAACATCCTGGTGTCTGAGGACCTCATCTGCAAGATTGCCGACTTTGGCCTCGCCCGCCTCATCGAGGACAACGAGTACACGGCCAGAGAAGGTATCAAAAACTAACCTAACAAAAGCGTGCGTTTTAACAAAAGAAAATATCGGTGTACAGATCATCTTTACAGAGCTATAACTATAACATAAATCGAAAGGAAGAACCAAAGACAAAAAGAGAAAAAGAGAGGGATATCTAAAGGGGGTCAGGGGAGCCATGGTGCGGTGTGAAGAGGTGAGTCTTCAGTTGGAAGATGGGCAGGGTGGGCATTTAGTGGGAAGCTCATTCCACCACCAGGGTGGGGTGGGGTGGGGGCAGAATGGATAGGACAAGTGACCTGGAAGTGCAGGTATTTTGGGAGGAGGGGGGGGGTGCCAGAATGGAGGGGCCGGTTAGGTGCGTAGGATCGGATTCATCAGGGTGCACCTTAACACGGCTGCCATGGGCCTTGGAAAATCTCGGAAAAACATTTTTTTAATCCTGGAAAGCTCTGGAAAAGGATCAAATGTCCCACTGATTTTGAAATGTATGCATCTACATCAGAGCTGCTCAATCTTGTTCCTGGAGATCTACTATCCTGTAGGTTTTCATTTCAACCCATTTGGCAAACCCGATTCTGCTCACTAGCAGCTCATGAAGATCTCTAGCTGTTGAATTCGATATGCTTTGTTAGATGTTGGAATGAAAACCTACAGGAAGTTAGATTTCCAGGAACAGGGTTGGG
>NC_049201.1:78077765-78085265 GCF_013347855.1 Anguilla anguilla | reverse complement strand
TTTGTTTGTTAACATGTCTCTCTGTATAATCCATTATAATTGCACGCTAGCCAGTTAGCACATTACGCAGGGCAGCTAGCTAGAGGTATATAGCCAGCTGCTTAACATCACTAGTTATCGATCAGACGTCAACTACTTGCTAGCTAGTCTAAATTTATTGACAGACTGTGTTTATTGTTGCGTTATAAACGTAACTGCACGACTCCATCCGTAGGTGATGACACCGTATGTGAAACCGACTCCAATTTCAAGAACAGCCGCGTAGTTCGCGGTAAATGCAGGCAACTAACTTACACCGGATATATAGTTTCAAGTTGTTAGCATTAGACGGCTAGCTAACCAATTCATTCAAATCGAGCAATAGACAAGGCGTCAGTCCACGGTGCACCGGAGATCTTGCTGAATAAGTGGCGTCGAATTGGCTTTGTTATTTCTAGTAGTAGGCGAGTAAACGTTACGCACGATGGCTGCAACTACATCAATCGGTGTGGGAAACGCATCACCACTTTGAAGTAGTAGTTGTTGCCGTGTGCGGTCGCCGTTCTGCAATTTAGGCCCATCGTCACCTGAAAACTGTATGTAAGAATTCGGCAAATAACCAGCCAGACGAGACTGTTTAGCTCAGCAAATTATCTTATGCGTGCCATTAAATGCATACACAAGTAGCCAGGGGCACTTGGCTGTGATACTGCGAACTGAACATCTAGCGTTACTCTTTTGACGGGCTTACGCTACTTTGATTTTGCACGGACGTTGTAATACTAAGTATGAAGTTAGCAGGGTAGTTGGTGACGAGTGGTTAACTGCGGTACTACTAGCCTAGTTTCCTTAAATGACATCACATCGTGTACCCACGTCCCGGGGTCGCCCTACATTGGATTTGAACGAATTTCCCCCCATATCGGTACATCATGTACGACTCCCGTCTACACTTTTAAAGACATCAACTGATATCCCCACGAATGCCTGTGCGTATAAATAAAATAGAATGTGCATATTAAGTGCTTTCCAGAGCAGTGGGTCGCAGTATATTGTGTCTATAAGATCGTGTGATTGCACTGGGATTGAATGATAGTTTTTCCATTTCGTTTATAAAAGCATATAGCCTATTTAGTAGCCAGGTAAATTTAATTGAGGCCGAGTGAAAGCATTCTAACGGGTCTGTGTTTGTTGGGGAGGTGAAAGAGTGTATGAACTATGCTTGTAATGCTGTTGCAGTACTGGGAATCCATTTTAGGCGTTGTTTTGGCTAAAAAAATCATTGTGGAAGACATGTCCACCAAGACATTTTGTGTGCAAATAAACTGCATTGATCATGGTTTATGTAGCTTGCCTTTATGCATATTAATTTTAGTGCATATTTATTTTAATTAACAAGCAATGTACTGCATCCTTGTGCTTTTGTGTCTGTTTACTGCTGTCTGATGCTTTTATCCTGAGTGAAGAATTCAGAATTCCACCTCACCATAGTGAAGTTCCACATGCTTGGGTATTGTGGAACCTGTGTGGTGTGGGCCCTCAGCCACTGAATTCATTGGCTGCTAGTGTTGCCCGGGGTGACAGGATTAAAATGGGAAGGATTGGCCCTGTCCGTTTGCCTGACTTCCGGATTGGTTGGTGCTCCTGCACTCTGACTGCACATGAAGTGTGCCACTGTAACGCAGTGACTGTGGCAGCTCTGCTGATGGGCTCCACAAACTTGAGAAGGGGCTCCATAGGCCAGAGAAGGGGCTTCATAAACCCCAGAGAAGGGGCTCCATAAACCCCAGAGAAGGGGCTCCATAAACCCCAGAGAAGGGGCTCCATAAACCCCAGAGAAGGGGATCCATAAACACCAGAGAAGGGGCTCCATAGGCCAGATAAGGGGCTCCATAGGCCAGATAAGGGTTTCCATAAGCCCCAGAGAAGGGGTTCCATAGGCCATATAAGGGGCCCCGTAGGCCAGAGAAGAGGTTCCATAGGCCATTGAAGAGGCTCCATAGTAACTGCTCCTAATTAACTAGGATGGGTCAAATGTAGAGGACAAATTACCCCATGGGGCTCTAAAAAGTATATCTTATCTTATCTATAGGCCATTGAAGGGACTCCATAAACCAGAGAAGGGGCTCCATAGGCCATAGAAGGGACTCCATAAACCAGAGAAGGGTCTCCATAGGCCAGAGAAGGGGCTGCTGGTAGTGCATGCTTCGTAGGAGAGCTTCCCTGCATTATTCTAAATGCATTCTCAATAATATAAGAAATATAGTGCTAAGCGCTTGTCCTTAAGACCTTCATAGTTGCATCACACTAGACTGGTCACAGAGTATGACACTAATCTATAAAAGCGACAGTACATAAGTCGTGACTTTTAGATGGTGAGATTTTCGGTATTCATAAATCATATTGTAGTAACAAGCGGTGAACATGAATGAGCTGTACTGAACAATATCCCTGCCATAGATCAGCATCCTACCTCTTGCCCAAAGCTTGCTGGGCAAGGTCCAGCGACCTTGACCAGGAATAAGCAGATATAAATAATGGAAGAATGGATATATCACATTAAAATCAAAGGTTTAACACTTTTGGAGCGACTCCCAAAATCTTGGATACTGTACATATTTAAAGGTAGGCTAGTAGCTGGTCTGCTTACGGTTGCTTTTTAGGGGTAGGGGAGTGAACACTTGCCTCATTTGCATATTTACTTTTATTGGTCGGCACTAATGTGTCATCACCCCCCCCCCCCCCCCCACCCCCTCTGTCTCTCTCTATTCCTAGGTGATGTTGGGAACTACTACTATGGCCAAGGCCATCCAATGAAGCCGCACCGAATCCGGATGACCCACAACCTCCTGCTGAACTATGGGCTCTACCGCAAGATGGAGATATACGTACGTTACCGCGCGTTGCATCGCTGCCATTTTGGCCGACACTCTTACCTAGCGTGACCTGCACAACTCTGGGTTCTGACACAGTCTCAGTTCATACGACTGGAGACTTGCTCAAAACAAGTCAGATTAAGCACCTTAAGCTCAAGGGTGCCACAGCAGTGTCCTAACTGGGAATCAAACCTGCAACCTTTCGGTTTCAAGCCTGGTTTTTCCACCCATTAATGCTGCGCTACTACCCCCCCCCCCCCCATGTAATGTGTGAAAGCAGCACAGTCATGTGCATTCTGGTTCTGCTGGAATGTGATGTCATTTGGGGAGTGGATGCCAAGCCGTGCCATTTAAAAAAAGAAAAACAACGCTATGCAGTTAGAAAAGATGCTTTACCCATTACAAAATGGTACAGAGTGTAATGAATATGGGCTTAGTGAGCTTCGGATGAGCGAAAGTCTGAAGATTGCTGTTGAGGTGTAATCGCACCTCCGTACTGTAATTCGAGACAGCTTGTTAACTGTCAAGCTGCCGCAGTGTTCCTTTTTTTATTTTTTTTTACATGGGATGTGTTGTCTTTGTATTTTTTGGAACCATTGAGGTGTTCTAATGATGAAACGTTTCCGTTACGTTGCCATGGTTTCCCTGTTGGCGCTGCCGTGGAGACCGGCAAAGCCACGCTTAGCGTTTTTTTTAAATCAAACTTTGCATTTAAAAAACAACCAAAATCGAGGAGTTGAGGCCTCGTCTATGACGTACCGTGCCGATTAGTGTCAGTACAAACACACGCTTACTTACGCAGACGTCTCTTACCGGGTCCCGACAGGACCGTTGTGAGCATTTCTGCAGTTTGTGCGCGGCGACGAGCTTTTCAGAAAGGTGTGAAGAGCTTGGCCTGTGTTTTCGACAAGTTTTCTGCCGCTGGTGGGATTTGCGAACCCCATGTCTAATTTGAATTTTATTTTTAAGCAGAGCAACAACAAAAAAAAAACATAGCCCAGTCGATGAACTTGCCACTGTATGTTTTTTTCTGCATTTTTTCAGTTGGACCAAAAGTTGTTTAAAGCTTCCCTGGCTCTGGAAAATAGTTTTGGTGTGGTCGCACGACCGCCTCTTTCATTCACTACAGCTGGAGCATCGGGATATGCAGTCCTGCTGCCCTAGTCTTGGTGCTCTCACTCTTATCGTAAACACGGCAGCTGTTTCCTCATTATTTTTGCTCTCTAATTAAGCAGTCGCAGTGACAAAATGGTCCAATTGCTGATTACATATGACTGCACAAAATACTTTTCTTTGATGACTGAAAAAATGGCAAAAAAAAAATTTGCGAGTTATGTGGAAAAGGCCAGAACTAGCTTGCGGAGGTTTAGTGTTTACATCTAGGGAAGAATTGCCCAAGGGAACTGTGGGACATGAATATGAATGTGTTTTTGTGCTTCTCTCTCTAAGTCTGAATTTGTGTGCCAAAGGTATTGGTTGCTTATTTGTTGTTCATATTGATCTAAACGTCTCCACATGCGTTTTATTTTTCTATCGTTTTATTCTTGGTTTTGTGTTTTTTCTCTGTATATCTATGCATTTGACCTGTTTTATATTTTTGTAAAGCAAGCTTTGGTCTGAGAAAGGTGCTTTATAAATAATGCTAACTATCATTATCATTTTTATTGTTGTTATTATTGTATTGCTCTGATTGGCTTGTCACTACCTGTACATCGCCCCATTGCTAGAGATGAGTTTGCACTGTGCGGCACTCTAAAAGTAAATGCTGTTGTACGATGTGACTGTTTGAATTTTCCTAACCTGGCCTCAGGCAGCCAAGTGTTTTTTGATTGGACGACTGGACAGGGTAAGATTTTGTTGATTGGCCGCTCTTAATTTCACCCGTCCCCCATCCCTCAGCGACCTCACAAGGCCAACGCGGAGGAGATGACCAAATACCACAGCGACGACTACATCAAGTTCCTGCGTTCCATTCGCCCAGACAACATGTCAGAGTACAGCAAACAGATGCAGAGATGTGAGTGTGTCAGCATGATGCCGTCCCCTGAATTTAGTACAGGGATTAGTACAGCATGACTGAATTTAGTTCAGGGATGTGTAAAGCACACTGAATTTAGTACACAAATCAGTATAGCAAACAGATGCAGAGGTGTGAGTATCAGCATGATGCAGTGCACTGAATTTAGTACAGGGATTAGTACAGCACACTGAATTTAGTACAGGGATTAGTACAGCAAACAGATGCAGAGATATGAGTATGTCAGCAGGCCCTTACTGTGATGTACTTGTGTAGTAGTTGGCTCGCTAACTGATTTTAATATCTGGTGCAGTTAACGTGGGTGAGGACTGTCCGGTGTTCGACGGCCTGTTCGAGTTCTGCCAGCTTTCCACGGGAGGCTCTGTAGGTAAGTGCGCGTCCGTCGGTGCACGCAAAGGGTTAAGTTTCGCACGTTACGCACGCGCCGAAATCTCGTCTGTAATTTTGAAACGGCGTTAGAAATCGGGGTGGGGTCCAAAGCGGGGAACTTAGTGAGGCAATACGTGCTCTGTGCTTTTGTGGAAGTAATTCCGTAGGATTTGAGTTGATCTGCAGGTCTGTAGGTGGGTTTTAATGACATTTTGTCTTGTGGTGTTCTCCCTCTCTGTTTTTTTCCTGTCCTTCTCTCACTGTCTTTCTCTCTCTCCCTCCCTCCTTTCTCCCACTCTTCCCCTCTCTGTCCCTTCTTCCCTCTCTCGCTAATTCGCTCTTTGTTTTTTCTCTGCTTCCCTCTCCTTGACTCCTTCTCTCTCCCTCCTTCCTCCTACTCTTCCCCTCTCTGTCCCTTCTTCCCTCTTTCTCTCTCTCGCTTGCTCACTCGCTGTCTCTCTCTCTCTCTCGCTCGCTCTCTCCAGCCGGAGCCGTGAAGCTGAACAAGCAGCAGACGGACATCGCCATCAACTGGGCCGGAGGGCTTCACCACGCCAAGAAGTCCGAGGCGTCGGGGTTCTGCTACGTCAACGACATCGTGCTGGCCATCCTGGAGCTCCTCAAGTAGGCTGCGCTCCTGTCTGTCGCCTCTGTCACGTCTCTATCTCGCCCGGGCCTCATTAGTGTCCCGCTTGTATCTTTAACGCTTTAAGGTGTGAGATCACAGATACGTGATTAGAATGTTCTTAACTGAACATTCTAATGTTTATGTAACAGTCACTGCTGGTGATTGGAAGCAACGTAGTTCTAGAACACTGAGAATTTAGAAAAAACCTTCCAAACAAAATCTTCTCTTTAAAGGGTTGAAGACCCAGTGCAGCATGTGTCCTTGCACGGTAAACTACATGATAAACGTCTGTGTACTTTTTCCAAATTTATGTACAGGAACATGACAGAACGTCATGTGGTTGTAAAGTAATGTAATTTTCCATTTCCCATTCTGGCACTGCCTGTTCACTTTTGATTGGCAGACCTCAAAGGGATGCATCCCTGGTTGGTTAAAATACCAAATGTAAATTTCCATGTTACGTACCTAAGCAGGATTGTCTCCAAAGGAGCAATACCATCCTCCTGTTGTCGGCTGCATGATGTCTGATTTACACTGGTATATCACTGGTACGCTGGTATTACAGCAGTAGTGCCTGGTGTAAATTATGTGGTAGATCTTTTGTTCTTCAGAATAACAAAAATAAATTTAAAAAGAAACGACAAAAAAAAGCTGAAGACAGGGTTGTAACACCAGCTTGCTATCGCCACAGATACCACCAGAGGGTGCTGTACATAGACATTGACATTCACCATGGCGACGGAGTGGAGGAAGCCTTCTACACCACTGACCGGGTCATGACCGTGTCCTTCCACAAGTACGGAGAGTACTTCCCCGGCACCGGAGACCTCAGGGTGAGTCTGTGATGTCATCACTGGTGGACGGGCAGAACTGTGCTGCGGTGGCTGGGTTGAGGTGGGAGGGCCTTGCAGCAAACTTGTTCTCGATGGTGTGTTGCAGGGACGGCGTCTGTTTGTAGGCCAACCCAGACGTTTCTTTCGCCATGGGTTCCCTCGGTAGATTTCCTGTGCTTTTTTCCTGTGATTTTGTTTTCTGTTGAAAATAACGTCTGTGGTGAACTAAAGCCTAAGAGGGTTTCAAATTTTGTTCTACAAGATAGATTACGCTCGGTAATATCTCAACTGTGAATTTTGAAGCCGTTATGTACTTTAAAAAAGTAAGTTGCGGACTAGTTGCTATATTGAAACTGCAACGTTTGGCGGGCTATTATGAAAATTTGAGGTGCAATTGGCAGAATTTTACCGTTGTTGATTTGACTCTGATTTGACTCTGAT
Source organism: Anguilla anguilla (assembly GCF_013347855.1). Lineage (NCBI taxonomy): Eukaryota > Metazoa > Chordata > Actinopteri > Anguilliformes > Anguillidae > Anguilla > Anguilla anguilla. Next base: position 78,078,101 of record NC_049201.1, on the reverse strand, counting down.
TTGACCCTGATTTCCTCTGATACAGGATATAGGCGCGGGGAAGGGGAAGTACTACGCAGTGAACTACCCTCTCAGAGACGGCATCGATGACGAGTCTTACGAAGCCATATTCAAACCTGTAAGTGTGTGTGTGTGTGTATAATGCTGATTTTGTGTGTGTGTGTAATGCTGTGTGTGTGTGTGTGTAATGCTGTGTGTGTGTGTGTGTGTGTGTGTGTGTGTAACGCTGTGTAGTTGTGTGTATGCGTATATAATGGTGTGTGTGTGTGTAACGCTGTGTGTGTATGCGTATATAATGCTGTGTGTGTGTGTTGTAGATCATGGCGAAGGTGATGG
>NC_049201.1:78037765-78072765 GCF_013347855.1 Anguilla anguilla | reverse complement strand
CAGTGTGATGAGACCTGTTGCGTGTCGCCCCCTGCAGTCCGCGCCCACGATAAGCGCATCGCGTGCGATGAGGAGTTCTCGGACTCCGAGGACGAGGGCCAGGGGGGCCGCCGAAACACCGCCAACTTCAAGAAGGCCAAGCGGGCCAAGACGGAGGAGGAGAAGGAGGCGGAGGAGAAGAAAGGTACCCGAGCAGGACGGTGCCCCCCAAATGGGACCGTACCCCCCGAGCGGGACAGTTCCCCCCAAACGGGACAGTTCCCCCCCGAGCGGGACGGTTCCCCCCCAATGGTACCGTACCCCCCCAAGCGGGACAGTACCCCACGAGCGGGATGGTTCCCCTCTGGACCCAATCGATGCACCCCAGCTCTGTCTGATCTTAGCATGAACCCTGGTGTGCAGTTGGGACGTCCCCTGCTCTCTTGCCCTTTGGAATTGGGGCTTAAATTAAGGAAATCCACAGTTCCTCAATTAACATTTTGGGTGACTAAACTAGTAAGCTACCTCCTCCGCGACTTCAATCACGCACTGTCGCTGAAAAGTTGTGGAAAATTCTCCAGATATGTAACCGAAAAAGCTTACTTTTTATTTTATGTACTGCGCAGAAAAATTGGTGCATATTTGTTGCTGACACTAGACTAGTGTCATTGACTGGAATCTGACTGTGTGTTCTGACATTCTGAACTCATTTTCAAGCTTATATGCCCACGCTTAATGACCAAATAAATTACTGGACAATTTATTTGACTGGTATTCAGTTCTGAAGAGCAAGCAGTTTGTAAAAGACCCAAAATCTTTTGAAAATGACGTCTTTTGAAATGTGTCGTCGAATAATCCGTTCCGTCTGTTTTTGTGTTTTTCCTGTTTAATAGAAGTAAAAGAAGAAGAGAAGCCCCCCGCAGAAGAAAAAATGGACACGAAGGGGTGAGTACAGGGGGTTGCACGTTCAAATCCTGATTTGGGGCATTGCCATTTTGTGCCTTTGAGCAGGGTATCTATCTTGAGTGTCTTCAGTAAACAGACCGTACAGTGTGTAAAATTGAGAGCTCTGGATGAGACAGACTCGATATGTAATCATGTGAAGCTACGGAAGCTTGAAGCTGGTGACCGGAGTGTTTCACGGCTCATTCTGTTTTCTGTTTTTGAACAGGCCTAAAGAAGAGTTGAAAACGACGCCGTGAGCGGGAACACAGCTGCGCATGATTTTTTACTGAAATGTCGGACCCTGCCGGTCGCTATAGCGCTGCTGCCAAACTTGGGTCCCTCCCCCACCCCCCCCCCCCCCCCTTCCCCTGGTGACGCAATTCTTTTTCAAATTCAGTTTTTTCATTGGCTCTGACTGTGCTAGAAACCCTCTCCCTGCTAACGGCAGTCAAGATTTATTTTTCATTTGGTTCCCCGTACACTCTCGAAGCCTTGGGTATATTTTTTCTTTCTTCTGCTGAGACCTGACGTTTAAAAGAACATTTGTGATGTCACAAGCATTTTTGTGATGTCGCGGTTATGTTGTTTTGATGCCAGAAGTATTTTTGTGATGTCACAATAACATTGTTGTGATGTCACAAGAACATGACCGTGTTACAAAGACCCTAACATGCAGCTCCCAGAGAAGGCTGTCCTAATTTATTTTATTTTTTCCCCAGGAGTTGTATGTCTTTCCAGGTTTTTGTTTGGATTTAAATAGTAATTTAAATCATGGATGTTTTGGCATTTGTTGGAATGTCTACTCTCTTGCGCTGTCTTTACTCTGTGTGTGTGTGTGTGTGTGTGTGCGCGCGCGCGTGTGTGTGTGCGCATGCGTGCGTGGGCATGTGTGGGCATGTGTGTGCACGTGCATATGTGGGCATGTGTGTGTGTGCGTGCGTGTGTGGGCATGTGTGTGTGCGTGCGTGCGTGTGTCTTCTGCAATGATGCCTAGGATAGCAGGCTTGCTGTCTATGCTCTGCTCTCTTCAATGGCTCTATTTTTTAAATTTATGTGTTCTTTTTTTATATGATAGTCTTGGTTTTTAAGCTTCCCTCCGAGCAGAGGGGGGGGGGTCGGTCCGCAGGGCTGAATAACCTTCAGATGGTCTCAGTTTTTTCACCAGATTCTCTGGTGCATCGGTTTTCCTGCTCACCAGACGTGGTGACGCCTCCCAAGAAATCTAAAGGACTGTGACACTTTATGGAAGTTCTGGAAGTTCCGTGGTTGTGAAAATGCCAGTTTGTAATGGATTTTCGTGAAGAAAAAGAAATTTAATAAATAAAAGCGTAAGGTTTGTTTTGTCCTTTGCTGTGTCTTTTGGAGTCTCTTCTTGTCTGACGTTGCTTCGTTCAGCAGTCTGCTGCCAACAGCTGATCCTGGATCAGTTTGCCCCCAGATCTAACCTGGATAAGTATGTGGAAGGAAAGAAGAAGATATACTTTATTGAACCCTTGTGGGGTAATTTGTCCTCTGCATTTGACCCATCCTTAGTTACCTAGGAGCAGTGGGCAGCTGCCTCGCTTGTGCTGCGCCCGGGGACCAACTCCAGTTCTGAGGCAAGTGCCTTGGAACATGCAAACTCCACACAGAAGGGCCCCAAGCCGAGATTCGAACCCACGACCTTGCTGTTAGGCGACAGTGCTAGCCACCATCGTGCCTGCCCGAAAGGAGCTAGAAGTGACACTGAATAATGGATCTTCAGTATGTTATCAGGGTGCGTGCGTGCATGCGTGTGTGTGTGTACATGAGCACTGGGCAGATATTTCTCGAAGCACGATTACTGAGTTAGCTGGAGTAAAACCCAGAACAACTTTCTCTACTTCAGTGCCTGCTCCAGATTTGGGAGGCCTCCAGGTTTTCCTGGGTGAAGTTGTCCTGCTAACTCGGTAATCCTGCTTCGTGGAACGGGGCCCTCGTCTGTTAGTGCTGCTGTTATCTTTGGATGCCCACAACATCCCAACAGATGCCCGTGCACTCTGAACAACACAGACACGCACACTCTGTCTTTCTCACGCACACACACACACACACACACACACACACTTTCTCTGTCTCTTGCTTGTGGATGTGTGCTGTTAAAGGTATGCATATCTTGTACGATTTAAATATTGTGCTTGTAGTTTTTAAGTCTGCTCCTCTCCAGTGCTTATTCCCACAGCTGTTTGGAAGCCATTTTGGCTCCTTTTGATGGGAGAGTTTGCTTCTGCCCAATATGCTAGTTTATGCTTTTGGCAAGCATGCATCTCCATGCATTTACCGTGCATCTCAAGCGCGTGAGGATTAGCACTACAAGACGAAACTTGGATTGGAACCAGAATCCACCATGGATTCTGGTTCCGAAAAATTTTTTCGAAAAAAATCTGAGGGGGTGGGGCGCGTTGTTGTGGGGTGATGAGACGGTCATCCCGGGCTTTGAAGAAATAATGCAGGAATGCAAACAAGCACTGTGAAACTAAAGCTGTAAAAAAAAAAATACGTCTGTTGCCAGGAGGCTATTGTGTCCACTTTGAAATAGGACTTGTCAGACCAAATAAGCGTTTGCCTGAAGCAAGACTTAAAACCTCATTTAGGACATGACATCCGAGAACACGTCAGTAACAGTGACGTGCCTGAGAAGCCGTGACATTTTTAAATTGCTTTTAGAATAATGAAGCATTAACCAAGCTGCATTTTATCATCAGCTTGTCACCTTTTAAGATTTAGGCAAATATTAAGACAACGTCGCTAGCAGACTTGACACACAGCGTAAAGATGGATGCGTAGTTTCTGAAGTACAGCAGGAAAGGAAATTAAGGGGGGTAGAAACTAAGTGAAAATTCAGAGTGATCTTCGTTGTTTTATCATGAACAAGTGTGATGGGACCCATGGCAACCAACCTGGCGGCTTGAATCCTGACTGTTATAACCTATGACGTTGGTCTTCTTTTCCGTTAAAAAAAAAAAAATCCCGTTCTACGTAATACTTAGTTACCCGCAACATCAACTCAAATATACCATACCGACATTTTGCGCTGCGACAATTGCCCCCGTGCGGGCAACCACACACACACACAAATTTTCCTTTGAAAGATACTTGCATGGCTCTCTTGTGGCTTTTAACACGTTACAAACCGGAACATACTTCTGGACAGAAAACCAGCAAAATTCACATACCATTCCCGGCAGACGATTACTAAAGCTCTGCGCCTTCTACGCCTACAAATGCTCACGGTAAAAGTGTTCACGTATGTACAGGCAGTTTAAAGATTTTTTCTCGCTCACGCTAAGGTGCAGTACTGTATATAAACACTGCATGGCGCCCGAGTACTAGGAATAGTATTCATTTTCAGGTTGCATAAACCCCATAGACCCAGAGACTGTCTTGGGGAGCAAGTGCTGTGTCTCGCACACATAAAAAGACGACTCTGTGGTTTATGTAAATTGTCATCCGCGCTAGTGAAACTTGCAGTTAATGCATCGTTTAGCTAGCCTCTTACAGAAACATCTTGGAACTGGGTCAATGTTCCAACAGATATATACGCGTTTCCTTTCGAAATTTTACTGCGCGTGCGAGCTGAGCGAAAACTAGACTCCCCGAAAGATCTGAGAGTAAACGTGCACTCCCACAACATGCTGATAACGGGAAGACACTGTAAACGCCACCACAGAAAGTAGACTTGTGGGTTTGTTTACAAGAAACTTGTTTCCAAATTGCAGTCAGGTTTATTAATAAATCTAACAGCAGTGGAATGTCATTGAAAAATAGCGGGAACTAGCGACGGGAAGGCAAGGCACTTGCATGCTAGATTAGTCTGCGAACCCTGTTCTGAGACAATTTTGCTCTCGAGTTGCAAGTGGTTCGTACTGCCCTGCTATTACCTCTCTCTCACACAGTTTCACATGCGCACACACACACACACACACACAAGCATTCACACACTTACGCACACACACAAAAGGAAGTGCCACCTCGGTCAGGCCTACAGGAAACCAAAATGGCACTCTGTTCGCAGCCTGCAGGGTTGCAGATCTGGCAGCAGCTCCAGAGGAGGCTAGTGGTGCTCTGTCTGTTTCTATCACTCTACCACTCGTTCCCTGTGCCCTGTCTGTTTCTCTCACTCTTTCCCTGTGCCCTGTCTGTTTCTATCACTCTTTCCCTGTGCTCTGTCTGTTTCTATCACTCTTTCCCTGTGCCCTGTCTGTTTATATCACTCTTTCCCTGTGCCCTGTCTGTTTATATCACTCTATCACTCTTTCCCTGTGCCCTGTCTGTTTATATCACTCTTTCCCTGTGCCCTGTCTGTTTCTATCACTCTATCACTCTTTCCCTGTGCCCTGTCTGTTTCTATCACTCTATCACTCTTTCCCGGTGCCCTGTCTGTTTATATCACTCTATCACTCTTTCCCTGTGCCCTGTCTGTTTCTCTCACTCTGTTCCTGTGTTCTGTCTGTTTCTATCACTCTTTCCCTGTGCCCTGTCTGTTTCTCTCACTCTTTTCCCCTGTTCATTCTGTTTATATCACTCTGTTGCTGTGTTCTGTCTGTTTCTTTTACTCTTTCCTGTGCCATGTCTATTTCTCTTTTCCTGTGCTGTTTCTCTCACTCTGTTCTTGTGCCATGTCTATTTCTATCACTCTTTCCTGTGATGTGTTCCTGACTCTAGAACTCACACACACGGATGGGGTTAAAGACACTACAGAATTACTCAAAAGAAACGAAGCAATGTAACCCCCAATAAAATGTGTCCTTAAATCCCGGACTGTAAGAATGTAGGTTGGCTGGATTGGCTGAACACAAAACCCTTGTTTATAGCTGCAAAGGGGGTACCGTTAGCTGGTCAGAGACACCACTGTAGGCTTAGTAATGTTAGTGTCTTCAGGCTGTGCCTCAGACACTCATAAAGCTGGTGCCTGGAATATGTGACTGTACACGGTCCTATGAAACCGCCTTGTGAACGTTGTGATTGGTTAGAAAAGCCATCAAAGCTTATTGGCTGTTGTGGCACTGCTTTGGCGCTGAATCTAGGCTAGTGTCATCCTCAGCATCGAAAGCCACTTTGGAAAGCCACTGCGAATGTGCTCCCCGGCCCTGAATGGATTCCACTGGAGTGATTATATTCTGCAGCAGTGAATGGGTTCTACTGCAGTGAATGGGTTCTGCAGCAGTGAATGGGTTCTACCCCAGTGAATATGTTTCCCTGCAGTGAATGGGTTCTACCCCAGTGAATATGTCTCCCTGCAGTGAATGGGTTCTACCCCAGTGAATATGTTTCCCTGCAGTGAATGGGTTCTACCCCAGTGAATATGTTTCCCTGCAGTGAATGGGTTCTACCCCAGTGAATATGTTTCCCTGCAGTGAATGGGTTCTACCCCAGTGAATATGTTTCCCTGCAGTGAATGGGTTCTACTGCAGTGAATATGTTTCCCTGCAGTGAATGGGTTCTGCAGCAGGGAATGGGTTTTGCTGGGGGGGAATGGGTTACACAGCCATTAAAACACACACACACACACACACACACACTGTCACTGACACACGCACACACACACATTCCCATATTGCTATCCTTGTGGGGACTTCCCATTGACGACATTTGGTCGCCACAAAAGTAGTATTACAAGTTCATGCATTCTTACTGACACACATCCACACACACACACACACATTTTGGAAGAGGCAGTTTGTGCTGTTTGCTGCTCTGACGCCAGTCTGGATGGGCAGTCCTCTCGCGGCCCAGATGGGACGGGCTTAGCGTTTCGTTTAACGACTTCGACTCCATCGCCTGAACAAACAAGGCCTAATTCTCCTCTCGGTCTTGCAACGGTCGTCCAGGCAACCAGAAACAGCACTTTGCACACATACGGATGAGGAACAAAAACCATTCTTTATCTAAATAAAGCCTCCCCCTTGCCCCCCCCTTCACCCTCCCTCTCCACATTCACATACACCCTGGCCACCATCCAACAGCAGAATAAGCACATCAGTTTCACCGCAAAATGATGTCCTTAAAACTGCAGGTGAGGCTCTCAACAGAGGTGCATGGAGCGAAGACTTAGAGCCCTGTTACATCCTGTCAGTTACTGCAAGATCAATGGACTGCCCTTATGAGGCGACAAATTAGCCTGTGTAGCGTAATCCAGTATCTGCACATCTATTTAAGGACTATATGCATACATCACCTCATCTATCTGCTCCCTTCCAACGGGTCGCGCCGCTGAAATTTGCCCCGCTGTAAATAAGCTAACGGTTGCTGCTTAGCCTGTTTAGCCACAGAACTTTGCAACATGATGAAAGGTAGAGAAATGTCCCACAAAAATGAAGACTTTAAAGATATTTTTGCTTTCAAAACTGCGAATATCTTCCTTGGTCCACATTGAGGTCGTGTCTACATGGGCAAAAAAAATGTAGAAGCCACACCTGAAGCCATTTTCATGCTGGATCCAAGTTTTTCAGTCCTCACAAGCTATTTCAGAAGGCTTGAATCTTCTGGTGCAATGCTGTGCCATTTGAATAAAACAATCAGGAAACTACCCAGAGTTCCCTCTTTCCAGGATATCCTACTGTCCATCTTACTAACCGCTTCTTAGGGATCTTCGAGAAAGAAAACCTTACCAGGCCCATGCTTTGCTGAGTGGGTGCGCCTGTCTAGATTTAGGAAGAGAAAATCCATATAAACGAATTGCTGTGGAACTCAATGGGCCTCATTCGCAGAACATGCGTACGATCACATTTGATCGTAAACCGTATGTAAGAATGAACGTAAAACTTTTTGGCATTCATCATTTTCTTCTTATATGTACTTTTTCGTGGCCGTTTCCCCTCATGCTAATCACGTGACCAGGATTGCGCATAAAATTTACAAGCAGCCAGCATTTATCAAATACACCTGAGATATGCACAAAAACAAAGGTCTGCACATGTGTCATGAATCCCATATTGGTTTTTTTTTGTAGCAAGTAACATTTTTGAGCATAAAAGTAAGAATAATTTAAGAAATGTTTTGTGAATTCGGCCAATTGTTATAACGTGCGATTTTATCGTGACCTCCAACAGCGTTCCCTACTGCAGGTGTGCCTAATGGAATATTCCAGAAGCCCACAGCAGAGACTGGCACAGCCCAGGAGAGCTTTGTGTTGTAGGGCAGAATTCAAAATAAATTACCACCTGCCAACCTGTAATTCTTTTGCAGGACATGGAAAGTATTTAGTAGAATCATTATAAGATTTATTTTTTTTGTCAAGCAAATACTACCAAGAACATTGATAATTCCACCATTTCAAATGGGTTAATAACAGCGTTGGAAACCTTGCAGCCCTGCTTAATGTTGTATAGTTTAGCAGGCAACGTTGTTTGATCTGCGATTATCGATGTGCACTTGCTTCGGCGAACATCGGCTCGCTTACTCAAAATAAGCGGTTGGGCAGCATGCAGGTGAGAGTCACCGTGACAGAAAGTCACAGGACAGAAAGAAACAAAAGAGATGGATAAATCACCGGTTCCAAACCTCCCATCCCTTTGGAAAGATCGTACATCGTTGTGGGAGAGCGCTGACGATGAGGTATCTGGAAGAACACCCAAAAAAAAAAAGTCTATTGTGACCATGGAAATGTAGAGGTGTGTAGAGGCTGGAATGGGTTCTCTTCAAAATGTAGTGACGCTCATCGAAAAGGTCTGCTTGTTTTTCTCCTTTCATCAGCTTTTCTCTTTTGCGCTTGCCCAAAAAGGATCCATCCTGGCCTCTGGACAGACTCTGCCTTTATATTCCCATTCGGCCCGTCGAAGTGAAACTCAATTTCAGCTGAAATGTTTCGGTTATTGAATATTACTTAATCCCCATATTTAGATGCTCGTTGGTCCTCACAGGATTAAATAGGTAGTAAGTGCTTCGCTTTGGAGAAAAAAAGAGAAAATAATCTTGTATCAGTTATACCAGTGGGAATAGGCTAAGGCCTGGCCTGTGGATGAAATGACCTGAGGAAATGAGATTACTGCTTGATCATTGGTTGGCGTAACACAGTATACTGTGGAAATGTATCTGAGTGCAGATGGAATCTGTATTCCTACAATGCTTCCAAGTTCTCAGCTGGAAAAAATAGTAGATTATCGAATTTTATAACTATGAAGACGAGAGAGAGAGAGCGAGAGAGCTGAGGGAGTCTGTGTGTGTGTGTGTGTGTGAGAGAGAGAGAGAGAGAGAGAGAGAGAGAGAAGGCTGAGAGAGTGTTCGTGAGAGAGAGAGATGCTGTGGTATGCCATGCTGTGCTATGGATACGATTTACCAAAGCCAACTCATCTGTGCCATTATGCAACCCCCACTTCAGTCCCTTACCTTCCAAAGTTCAACTCTTTCCCAAGGAACCACCACCACCACCAAAAAAAAACTAACAAAAAAAAAAAAGCTTGTGGGGTTTTTCGTGGGTAAAGGTCTGGGTTTTACTGGCGACAGAGGCTGGTCACGGGGATGCTGCTGAACAGAACACAGCAGCTACGCGTGCGCTCAAGGCACTCTTCTGCAAAATGAAGACCCTCCTCAGACCCAAAGACCTGTTCCTCGCTGGACCAGAGGCTGAATCCCGGACGACCTCCCCCCCCCCCGACCCTCCTGTCCAGACGTATGGCGGACACCCCCCGCCCCCCCCCCCCCCCGCACCGTCTCACTACGCCGTTTCCTGTCCCGGCCTCACCTGACAACGAGAGAGAGTAACGGAAAACCTGAAGGTTCGATTCTGGAATTCAAACGTGTTCCATAACCACGGCGACTGGCGAATCCCCGAGAAGCTCTCCCGGGTGCTCTCCCCAGGGCCCGTGTAGCACAGCACCACCTCGTACAGGCCGGCCGACACAACAACGACCTCACAATGTCCTCACACTCGTGCGGTGCCAGTGCAGTAACACTGACAGAACATTCCAGTGACATTGTGAGGACTTGTTTTTGGTACCGTCCCAAGCCGTCTTTCCTGATATTCCCTTTTTCGGAGATATTTCGCTCTTACCCAGAGCGTTCTGCTTCCATGGCAACCCTCGAATCTCCCCAGGTAAACTAAAAAGCCTGGTGTGCAGAGGCCGGAATAGGAGCTCTTCGAAATGCCGTGGCGCTCGTCGAAGGTCTGCTTGTTTGTCACCTTTCGTTCGCTTTTCCCTGCTTGCGTTTGCCCGAAAAAGGATCTTACCATCCAGGCCTCCTGACAAACTGCCTTTATGTTCTGATTCGGCCTGTTATAGTTCTACAGCAAACAAAAAACAAAACAAACAAAGATTTCAATTATTGAATAGTACTTAATCGCCCTATTTAGATGCCCCCTTATTTAGATCCTGGTCCTCACAGGATTAAATGGTAAATGGTAAATGGACTGCATTTATATAGCGCTTTTATCCAAAGCGCTTTACAATTGATGCCTCTCATTCGCCAGAGCAGTTAGAGGTTAGGGGTTAGGTGTCTTGCTCAAGGACACTTCGACATGCCCAGGGCGGGGTTTGAACCGACAACCCTCCGACTGCCAGACAATCGGTCTTACCTCCTAAGCTATATCGCCCCTATTAAATAAGAAATAAGTGCTTCGCTTCGAAAAAGAAAGATATTTTCCAACCCCAGCACCCGCCACCCCCCCCCACCCCACCCACCCGAACACCAACCCAAAACCAGCAAGACGGAAACAAAGCAAGCGATGCAGAGCTTACACAGTAGCCTGTACGGGCCCAACATTTATTCACCCTTATTAACGTTACAATAAAACCATTAACATCATCTTTAAACGTTAGCAAAATAAACAGAAAAAAAAAGACATTGGCCAAAAACTTATTTACAGAGACAAAGAGAAGTGGAGCGATGATAGCTGTTTTCTGCTCGGTTTCCACCTCCTGTTTAAAAATGTGAAATTTGAACAGCAGACGGAAAAATAAAAGCTCAAATGTGTTCTTAGCCAAAAGGAGAAAAAAAATGTAAAATACACTGTAAACAAACAAAGACTATAAGCTTTTTTTTCCATATTTAAAATGCTTTTCTCCTCTATACAGCACATAATACCGGAGGGGGTTTGGGGGGGAGGGGGAGGGGGTAAAACAGGAATGTAATATTCTAAAAGTTAATGTTTTTTTCTTTTCTGGAAGGTTTATGTCCATATAACAGTCCTTTAAAATGGAGGATAAGGTCATCCCTCGCTCCATTCTGCCTGTAGAAACTCAGATCCAGGGTTGGATGAGAAAGACAGCGGCTGCCGCGCCATTAAAAACGGCTGACATCTTGGAGAAGAAAGAGGGGGCAAAAAGTCAACATCTTGATTCCTTCCACGGATGTTCCATTCCCAAACTTCCTCACCCCCACCTGTCCCCCCCCCCCCCCCCCCCCCCCCCCCCCCCCCCCCTCCCCCCCTCCCCCCCTCCCCCCCTCCCCCCGAAAGAACAGCATGCCATCAAACAGGAACCTGGCACGACTTTCACCAAGAACACGGAGAGGGGGGGGGGGGCGTGGTCGAAAGGCTCCATCAGCAGAAAAAAAAAAAAAAAAAAAAGTCTGTGAACTTGTGGATGAAATCAGCTATGTGATAATTGTATTTTTTTTTTGTATAATATTTTACATTTTTTAAAGAATGTGGCACAAGAAGTCTCATATATATTTATATATATTTTTTCTTTCTTTCTTTCTTTCTTTCTTTCTTTCTTTCTTTCTTGTTTTTTTTGTTTTGTTTTGTTTTTTTTTTTTAATCTTGAAAAACAACAGTTCCCAGAGTCCTCGGCGAGCGCGCGGTCACTCGTCGTTGGCTTCGGAGGGCGCGGGTGTCGTGTCCTCGGCCGCGGTGGGCTCGGCGACAGCCGGCTCGGCGGCGGCGGCGGGCTCCTCCGCCTTGACGGCGGGGGGCTCCTCAACGGCTTTGGCGGGTTCGGCCGCCGCGCTGGCCTCCTCCGCGGGGGGCGCGGCTTCCGCCTTGACCTCCTCCTGCTCTGCTGCTGCTGCTGCCGCGGCAACCGGCTCTGCCGTCGTCGGAGCCGCCGCCTCCTCCTCCTTCTTCTCCTTCTTCTCCTCCTCCTCCTCGGCCGCCGGCGCCGCGGACTCGTTCTCCGCCGGCTTCTCCTCGCCGGCGGCGGCGGCGGCGCCATTGGCGGCGGCGGCGGCCTCCTCCTTAGCCTCCGCGCCGGGCTTCTTGGACTTCTTCAGCGTGATGCCCTTGAACTTGAAGGAGTTCTTCAGGGAGAAGAGCTTCTTCTTCTTGGTCTCCTTGGGCGCGGCCTCGCCGCCCTCCGCCTTGGCCGCCTCGCCCTCGGCCGCGGGCGCCGGCTCGATGGCGTCCCCCGCGCCGGTCTCGGCCTCCTTGGCGGCCGCCTCCGCGGAGCCGTTGCCGTTGGCAGCGGCGGCGGCGGCGTCTCCGTCGGGCTTGGCCGACACGTCGCCGTTTGTCTTGACATGGCCGTTCTCCTGTAGCAGACAAGGACCGAAATCAATTAGCGTCGTTTATTTATTCATTTGGGGCGGGGCTCCATTATAAAAACAATCCAAGTCACACGACAACACCAGTCATCGAATGTGTCAAAGACCATACCAAATAATATACATATACCTCATTAAGAATTCCAGGGGAGAAATTCCTTTTTTAAAATATTTTTATAAATCGTCTGCCCGCATGCTCAAAGTATTGGACTCGAACTCAATGGATTCACTAACCAAATTGAACATCCGTTTGATTTTTTTATAAAACCGCTTAGACATCGTGACATACATTCTAAGAGCGCGATTCTAATTCATTTTGCAGGTCACGCCTTGCAGTACCACAGCGGATCACTAGGGGGCAATCTAGTTCAACGAAATGCCGAATGCTCATCTTGAAACAAAGGAAAGCCAGTCGAATCGTACGTGCACGTACCACTAGAAACGAGCAATGGCAATTGAATATTCAGACGTGGCTGAAAGAAGACACCAAAATCTATGCTTTGGCCATTGACAGACAGATTATGGGCAGATCATCTTACAATGTTTTATGTTATTATGTAAGTTTACATTTATGCTCGACATTTATTGTGTAGCCTACATGTAAAACAATTTCAAGCAGTCAAATAAAAAAAAAACCTGGCAGGTTGATTTCACCTTTGCGTTGCAGTTAGGCTTTCAACGATTGTTTATACGTCTAGCATTTGACTGGTTTTTAAATTTACCCATCAAAAAAAACAGCCACCAAAAATGAATTCGCCATCCTCTCTACGTTCCAGACACATCGAGCTCGCGCGCCGAGCGCCAGACAGCAGCTAACGCATGTGCCGACAGAGAGCTCCCTTGTGCACGAACGCCGCATTCAGACGCACACACACACACACACACCGAACGGTTTGCCAGCCACACAAAAAGCACATAAAATAGATATCTTGACTAGCTAGTTCCTACTTCCATCACCACAGCGAGCTAACCATATTCGGTGTGCATCGCTGGCAACTCTGCAAAATGCGCCTCGAGTCTTGTAATTTGCATCCCCCCGGCAGCAGTCTGTTTGTCGGCTTTTGTTCACTCGCCTAGACTATCGAGCGTTCTCTTAGCCCCACAGAAAGCATGCAAAACAGAGCAGTCAAATGGCGTGGGAGTTGATTAATCAAACATTTAATATAAATATCAGTTCGATTAAATTGAACTTCACTGGTAAACAAAAATCCATACACAGTGCTAGATAGAAACTGACGAATCAGGCACAAATCAAACTTTAATTCCATATTCCGTCCTAAAAAATAGTATATGTCTCACGCCAAAATGATGTGATCAGTTTTTTTTTAGACGCAATCGATGTTAGCTGGATAACTACATAACGGCTCATCATCAGCTCAAATAATGTAACATCAATAAACTTTCTTCGTTTAATAAACCGGTCTTCGTTTGAAACGTTTCTGTCCGTAAAATCTAGGTCAAATATGGGTCATCAATTCGATTTCCATTCAGGTGCAAAGCCAGTTTGCTATCCATCATTACACAGACACCACGTTTCAGATGTAACGCAGACTTGCGTTCAGGGGGTGTGTGTGGAATGTCAATGGAGACAGCGCGAGGGGGTATTACCTGGCCATTAATTTTAGCGGCAGTCGGGTCGGCAACGGCGGCTTTTGTTTCGATGGTCATTCCACCCTTGGACGATTGCGAACCCATCTTCCTTTACGTGACTAACTAGTTATCGAACCAAAAACGAAAAAAAAAAAATCTAAAAATAAAACCTGAACGGCCTTTTAGATTTTAAATCCCCAGCACTGGTAGGAAATGCAACTGGTAGCCAGACGTAGGAGACAATCCTTTTTTCCCTCTTCAGAACGAAAAGTTTCTTCAAAAATACTCCGGCAGCCCCAATATTCACGACCCGGGAGCTCAACGATGTCTACAAGTGTGGCTAGCGTTACCCAGCCTCAAAAATAATTCAAAACTCCACCCATAGGCGTAGCCAATAGTATAGTACCCAATCTCCGTCTGTGGGCCGGGGCTTCGACCCCCCCTCCCTCTCCCGTCTCGAGCAGCAGAGAGATTTTCATCGCGGCGTAGTAGGGTCATATCAACAACTTGCCGTGAGCTGTATGGTGAAGTAGCCTGCGAGCTCACTGTCTCACCAGAAGTGGAATACAAATTTAGACAGGACCGGGCGTATTTTTCGGTATTTGAAGGAAGACCGTTACTGTGGGTTTTAATTGGTTGCCTACTGTGCAACAATGCTGAAACTTTGAAGCATTTTTTTTCTCTCGGCATGGCAGCTACCCGTTTAGCCAGAGCCAGTAGCAGGAACCTTCAGTTCAATGTTTTGGTGATTCGACTTCGGTTGTGTTCGGTTCTCCACGTTTTTGGTAAAGCGGAGAAAAAAGTACTGCCAACGCTAATATAATTTTCATTTATTCGACACAAATGTTATGCCTCCTGTATAATATACACAACGCACAATAACCATATTTTCTAGCACGGGATAACCAGTTAAAATGTTCTCCGAACGAGAAAAAAAAGTGCACAGAAAAAAGCCGTTTTCTGCTGTTCGAGTAATTTGGTCGTTTGCAGCCAGTCAGATTCCTTACAGTTGACAGAATTTCTTGCCCACGGCTCTTGCCCTATCAAAGGTCTCCATCTCCCTTCATTACGTAGCTGGATATTAGCGTACGTCACTGGCGCGTGGCTTCGGCATGCTCAGGTTCAATGAAACGCTGCATCATGGTACAGTAATGTACGCTGGTCGCCTTGAGTAAGTTTGTATGTATTGTCGGCGGAGCCTCACGTTCCAATCTTCAAATAACAACGCTAGCCATTTCTTTGTTAAAACGGGCACTATTTATTTATTTATTTATTTACATACAATTCAATTGCATTGCCCTAATTATTTGTAAGTTTATAGCCTATGTTAAATGATTAACCAACGATAACGCGATAGTAATATTTCAAAGGTAATATTAACATTGTACACATTGGCAGCATCATCGAAACGGTGGTAATGTCCACATAAACAAACTTTTAATATTTTAATCTGGGTTTCTCTTGAGTTAGAGAGACAGCTCGGCCTGGTCGACCGCTGCGAAATTTTACGACGCTAATTTTCAGTGTTATACCGCACTGAACCCTCGGACACTGACCGGATTTTCTTATGCCAACGTGCGAGGGTCACCGGTTGACTGGATTCTGGACGTACCGTGACAGCTTGGAGGAGCGAGGTCAGGCCACTTGAGCTCGCCGTTGCCGTCGGTTAGCGTGACCGCACTGTGAATTTGAACTCACTGGAGTAGGCTGTGGAATAAAATAACATTTCACGTTTTGTTTAAAGCCGTCTGAAACGAGTTTAACCATCCCGAGGATTTCAGACACACTGAAAAGTCATAGCTCTGCGCTATCATAAAACCACACGCAATAATGTATGTATTAGACTAGTATATATATTTTCCCCCCCCATTTCCACTCACTGATTCCTATCTTTATTAATAAACCTGTCATCATAACGGCTAGCCAATTTTCTGAGTCATGATATAGCCTACAGGAGTTTGAACACGGGTTTTCACTGGAGGGGGGGGGGGGGGGGGGGGGGGCTGTACATGGTTCGCTTCTCATGTTCTCTGCCCTGAAGCTGAGGTGTGAGGTGTTACCTCAAAATTGCCTGAAAAGAACCTGGTGTGTCTTTCAAACTTTCTGGACTTTCACACCCAAGGAAACCCCCCCCAAACAGACACATTAATTAGGCAAGGGCAGTAGATATTACAGCGGGGACTTTTCTGTCTTTTTAAAAAAGGGAACTGCCTGGCAGGAGTTTCGCAATGCACACACAGAAATAGACGCAGGACACGAGATGCGGCCTGCATGGGTATCATTATGAGAACAGAATGAAGCCCGGACATTTATCAGTGAAATCCGTAGGTGTAGCAATCCGTCGGAACGGAAATCAGGCATACTCTCGCCTATTCCATGGCACTCGATTGGGTGGCACTGTTTTGGACATTTAAGAGACACAGATTCTATAAAATCTTACACTCTTTTTTAAAGAATTAGTTCATTTATTTTTTTTTATTTTTTTACATACGATCTGTTTATACAGCTGGATATTCACTGAAGCGATTCAGGTTAAGCACCTTTGGCTCAAGGGCCACAGCGGCAGTGTCTGGTAACCACGGCGATGACATCAGAGCGTTGCAAACCCAGTTCCCTGAGCGTTGTGTGGCACTGCTGCCCCATAACTCATGGGAAATCCCATTTATGCAAAACCAAAAGTAAACAGAGTTGCAGTTAGATGTTTTTTTTTCGGTGTTCAGAATGTTGGCACACAGCAAAATGTCCAGTGTTAATTCAACTCTTAACAGGTAACGTTTGGTGTCCCACTCTGGAATGTGGGACCAAATGTTAATCTGTTAAGAGCTGAATGAACACTGCCATGAGTTGAATTAACACTAAACATTTTGCTGTGTGCTGTATCTGTAACTTGCAGTGATTATTATGTATATTTGAATGCATATATTTACTCAGTATGTGATTTAAGAATGCAAATAATGTGCTTATGAACACTAAACATATCGCTTATGAGTTTGAGCGTACTTGTAGTCTGTATGGTAGTGTCTTATAAGCCCATATTGGCTGGACACTATAAATGTGTGCAAGACGCTGAGACAAAAATCAGTTGACTAAAATGTATGTAGTATAATAAACAGTATGAATGACGCGTGGACATTTAGCATACTGCTACACGTAAGATGAAGTCAGTCGTTGCAGTTTTAAGGTTTCAAGGTTAAAAAAACTTCCAGAGACGCAAGATTTAAACGCATTTCAACACAAGGGCCAGGACCATAAAGCATCAGTTAGCGTGGGGTTTTAAAAAGCGTCACATACGAGCCGCAAGGTCAACACAACATTTTCACTCCAGATTTTACAATCAGCAAAGTAAGAAAAAAAATAACAAGGAAAACAACAAGTACCGTGTAATTCTTCCTCAGTGCTGATTATGTGTTTCATGGCTCATAAAAGCCCGCTGACTGCAGCCAACCTACCCTGGGCCAGAGCAACCCGGGGGTGGGGCGAAGAGGGCCTTATCTGCTCCTGAACTTCACGCCAACCTCTGCTCCTGAATATTTAATCAGCCCAATCAGATGTACCCAGCTGACGTTTTTAGCCGCATTTATCAACAAGCTAACGGAACGACAACCGGGGCCTGTTTTTGCGTACCGACATGCAATGTTTCTCTGTCGTATAATCTGCACAAAATGGAATCGGTTCATGGAGGTAATTTACTAATTGAGTCAGGCCAGTTGGCGGAAACAAAAAAAAACATGCAGACAGACCTGCCCTGCTATAGCCACCTGTGCCCCCCCCCCCTCCCCCCCCCCCCCCCCCCCCCCCCGCCACCACCCCCCAGGCATGGGTTGTGTTAGGCTCACTCTGGCCATGGCTTCAGTCGTAATGGTGCCACAGGGAGCGTGTCTTCACTCCGCTGGCATTCAGCAGACGCTCTTATTGTCCAGAGAAGCGTACAGAGCAAACACAGGTGTGCAGCTCAGGGACCGACGCGCGGTAATTCCCCCCTGCCAGGGGAAAAGCAGCAGTCCCCAGGGAGACAGCGAGTCCAAAGACGTGCCTGATTGAAAACTAGGGGTTGCCAGATCGACCGCCAGGTTTTTTGACCAGATGATCCCGGGTTTTTAAATTATTTGTAAAGGTCCGGTTCGCGATCTCGACAAGGACAATACAATGTCTGTTCTGAGTAACTGCTTGAAAAAAATTAACTGTTAGTTGGTAATGAATTCACGTCTGAACTACCCCCTAGGTCTATGATCCACGCCGCCACCCCTTACTCTCCACCCGGTCCACCGTCGCTCCATTTCCTCGCTCACAAATAAGCTTCCAGCTGTGCATGTTGTCCAGGTTTTAAAGGTTCTGAATCTGGCAACCCAATCGAAAACTCATCGGCTGGTTACACCTCGTTAGGTGTTAGGTCTGGTGAAAGCGCTAGAGGAGGATGGGGAGGGGGGAGCCAAGGGGAGCTGTTAAAAGTTAAAACGGGCTGAGAGCTAGCGAGTTGCCGTGACGATCCATCGAAGAGCCCGGTCGTTCTATCGCGCTGGTGTGTTGGAGCGCCGGGCCAGGGGATGGATGTAACAAGTGTGAATACCCCCCCCCCCCCCCCCCCCCCCCCCCCCCCCCAACCTCGATAAATACTCTCCCTTGCCCCCGCCCACCCCTCCCATGGGGTAAAATGCCAGCAGCATTCCTAAGGCTAACCTATCACCCCAATATATGTCTGTTTATTTTTCTAGGGGCGACATAGCTCAGGAGGTAAGACCGATTGTCTGGCAGTCGGAGGGTTGCCGGTTCAAACCCCGCCCTGGGCATGTCGAAGTGTCCTTGAGCAAGACACCTAACCCCTAAAGCGCTTTGGATAAAAGCGCTATATAAATGCAGTCCATTTACCATTCTTGGTTGGGATGCACCATGTAAATGTCCATTAGCCCAGGTTCGAGGGGGCGAGGGGGCGAGGGGCGAGGGGGGAAGCGGGGGTGGGCAGATTTCAGTTCAGTCCGTTCTAGGAAATGAACTGAAATTTCAGTTCAGGAGTTGAAAAGTGCCCACAGCTTTCCTCCGAGGATTTTTCAGCTGATGAACGGCTTGCATTTCGGCGACTCGTTCGGTGAGCAGATTTGAACTGAGACGGAGTCAGTGGCGGCCCTGCTACCGCCATGTCGCCAGCAGTGAGTCACCGTGGATGGACTTTGGGTGTGGGGATACTCGCAGGTTTGTAGGCACACTACAAGCCTTGGATGGGCTGAAGGGCCTGTTCCTGCCGTTATACCTTCACCCCGTTGCCCTTGCGTGTCAGAAGGAGCTGCAGAACCGCTCAGAAGCGACCGCGTCGTCGTGGCGATGGTTCCGCAGACAGGGCCGGGGGGCCTCCCGGACGGTCGCCCCCCCCCCCCCCCCCCCCCCCCCCCCCCCCCCGAGCCGAGCAGCCGGGACGGTGGTCACGCGTAGCGCCGTTTCGCGGGACAGAAGAGAACAGTGGAGCCCTTCACTGCGGCGCTGCTGGGCCGTCCCTGCTGTAGCCCTAAAGGGGGGTCAGAGGTCGCGGCCGTTAGGATGATATGGATTAGCGGGTCGTCTCCACAGAGGATCATGGGATGGTCTGGCTAGCGAAAACGCGGCCGTTCTGTTAGCTCCGCCCCCGGCTCTGGTGCGTGGGTTGCGGCTGTGGCCGTCCGGTTCAGTAGCGAGGGCTCAGATCGTCGCGACTGAGCGCGTGCGGCGGTAAGCGGGATGCACTGAACAGGACTTACCCCAGGGCTGCCTAACCGTGTTCCTGGAGGTCCGGGGTTTTCACCCCGACCCAGATTTGACTAAGCTGATTGTACTAATTTTGCAGCTCAATGTGATCTCTAGCTGTTGGATGAGGTGTGCTTCTTTGATGGGGTTGGAGTGAAAACCTTCAGGACGGTAGATCTCCAGGAACAGGGTTGGGCAGCCCTGCTCTAGCTGTTGAATGAGGTGTGCTTTTGTTAGGGTTGGAGTGAAAACCTACAGGATGGTAGATCTCCAGGAACAGGGTTGGGCAGCCCTGCTCTAGCTGTTGAATGAGGTGTGCTTTTGTTAGGGTTGGAGTGAAAACCTTCAGGATGGCAGATCTTCAGGAACAGGGTTGGGCAGCCCTGCTCTAGCTGTTGAATGAGGTGTGCTTTTGTTAGGGTTGGACTGAAAACCTACAGGATGGTAGATCTCCCGGAAGTGGTTTGAAGCTCCTGGTAAAGGAGTAGCAGACTTTTTTTTTCAGTAGTCCATAAATCTCGCTTAACCGCCCCCACCCCCCCCTCTCCCCTTCCCACCCCCCTCACTTTAGGGGTGATGACATAGTCTCCAGTGTCAGCTATGGAATGCAAGGCCTGCATACGCTACCAAAGAATTATTCCCCACCCCCACCCTTTCTGTGGGTTGCCTTCCACACAGTGAGGGAAGCCGTGGGGGTTACAGACTGCAGCCCCGGCTTTTGAGAGAGAGAGAGAGAGAGAGGGAGAGAGCAAGAGGGATGAAGCAAGAGAGAGAGAGAGGGAGAAGAGAAATGAATAAAATAACAAATTGGCAAAAGAAAGATAGAATTGGCCTGGGTTGTCATCTTTTACACCCCCTCCCATCCCCACCTCCCATCACCCCTCTGTCCCCCACGACCGACCCTCCCGATGGAATTTTTTCCAATGGAATTTCTGTCCCTTGGTGCTTGTCTGATGTGGTTTATTTGTAAATCGGGGCTCTCACTGGAACAGAATGTAGTGACACCCCGCGCTGCCATCCTCAGAGATCAAAAGATAAAGACAACAGAGCCTCTGTGTTGGGGGGTGATGGTCGCCACCGCCCCCCCCCCCCCCCTTACCCCAAACACATAGCCCTCCCAACCCTTACCCCTTCCATACACACTCGCCCTTGAAAACAAAAAAGGTCCAATTCTGATGCTTTTTAACTACTTGAATTGTCGGCTTTTTGGAATGTTTTTTTTTCCTTCAAAATTCCAAGCCGGTGTTCTAGAAGTCTGTTGCTTTCAGTCACCAGCAGTGATTGTTACATCAGCATTAGAATGTTCAGATAAGAACATTCTAATCACATATTTGCGATCTCGCCTCAGGGATCCAGAACCTGACGCTACTGATAGCAGCAACAAAGCCTAGGGTGTTAGGGGGTTGGGGGGGGAGGGGGGGGTTGGGAGTGTGGTGTGTACGTGGTGTGTTGGGGGGGGGTATCTGAGAGGAGATATAGCAGAGGAATGCGTGCATGGATGTGTGAATGGGGCCTGTGATTTAAGGGGTGGGGCAGCAACGATCTGGAGTCGTTGTGCCCCTCCACCATAGACCATCTGGACCCCCACAAAAAAAGGGGGTGGTGAATTTGGGGGAGGGGGGTTAGTGGCTTGGTGGTTGGAGGTCTGGAATGGTGGTGGTAAAGGATGGTTGGGGGGGAGGAAGTTGGGGGTGAAGATTTGCGGCTGCATTCCAAGATGCTGACTGTCAAGCCAATGGAATGGAAAACATGTGTAAATGAAATCAATTATGATGCAGGCTACTACAGCCGAAAAATGCCAAGAGAACATGTCATGCCCAGCCCACTCCCCCCCCCCCCCTTCTTGTTAACGGTTTGTTATCAGTGTTTTTTGTAAGGGGTTCAGATAATGACCCTTTGAGGTGCAAATGGGAGTAGGCGTTAATGGAGCCTGATCATGTAGACGACAGAGTACTACCCCCCCCCCCCACACACACACACACTCACGTGCGCACACACACACACACACACTCACATGCACACACGTACATATACACACACATATGCACACACACTCACGTGCGCACACACACATACACACACAAACACACATGTACACATACACACATGTACACATGCGCACACACACACAGACACACTCACACATCTGAATTTCGTTAAATAGTTGCATTTAAAAAAGATGCCAAAATATTATCAATAAAAAAGTGACATTTTATTTCCATCCTCATCCTGGTGCCAGTAAAATTCCACACATTTCACATCACGTATATTGTGTTGTAAAGAGAGTATTGTTTCTTAAAATGTATTCATTTATTTATTTATTTTGCATGGGAACAATGCTGGCTGTAGATGTCTGCATGTGTAAAAACAAACTCCTGACTGGGACAGATAAAGCTATGTTCTATTCAGCACATTCAACATAAATCCCTCCATACATCGGTCCAAATGGGCCCAAACTAGCCACAATGCCGGATTCCTACGGAAGCAATCAGCCTTCCTTTCAGTGCGAAATGAGCCAGGTTATATTGGATCAACCCATTCTTTCCAATTTGCAGTTTTCAAATTTTACAGTTTAGGCATGTGGCTGATGATTGGTTTTTGGCCAAAAAAACTATTTTTGTTCAGCTTGCATGGTAGGCAAACGCCATATGAGCTATGCACAGGTACAGTTACAACAGGGGCGTGTCCAGTGGGGTGGCACCGGGCCCCTCTGGAATTTGATTGGCCGCTCAAGGTGCCACTTCTGTTTCTCCACCCAAAATAGCACATTTTAATTGGCTAATATAACTGTTGTTGATGGTACGCCCCCTTCTTGCTGAATCTGTAAACCCCCCTCTGGCCACCCCATGAAGAAATTCCTAGTAACCCTCCTGAGTTACAATAATGCAATTCTGCTGTCACACAAGGGTGCATCGCACAAGATGCGCGAGATAAAGGGAAAAGTTTTTTTTGATTTTATTGTTAAGAAACAAAACCATCTGCTCCGGCTCCTACAGAGTGTCTTTGTGTAAACCCCGCAAATGTTTCGCCGCGTGTTTGTTTGTTTTTTTTGTTATGTAAATACGCAGCTGTTGTTCACATTCGCCTGTTTTCGTTTGGAGCCCGCACGCGGTGCTCGACGGGCTTTTTCGCTGGGGCTCGAACGATCCTTTCGAGTTCCACGCTCCCGGGCTGATTCTCCGGGACATTTTTGACTTTTGTCTTCGTAGACGGTCGCGGACCGCGATTCGTTCCGCGCGCAGGGACGCGCCCCGGAGATCGCTCCGATTTGTTCGCGTTCGCCACCGACGGGACTTAGAAAACCTGGCGGAGTGCAGGTTTCTCGAGCCTGTCGTTCTCATCACTGGTAATTATTTTATAGCAGCCGGCCGAGTCCAGTGTCCAATAACGTTATGTCAATGAGTTGTCAATCAATCAAATTTTACTTGTATAGCGTATTTTACAGCAGTTGTCACTGTACGCTTTACAGACAACCCTGGCCTAAAGCCCCACAGGAGCAAGCCTACAAGGCAACAGTGGCAAGGGAAAAACTCCCTGTGGCAGATGGGAAGAAACCTTGGAAGGAACCAGGCTCAAGGGGGAAACCCATCCTCCTCTGGTCGGGTCAGGGTATCTGCCTCACTGGAGTCTTTGCTTCTCCGTGTGTGTGTGTGTAGGTGTGTGTGTGTGTATGATAGTCAGTTGCTATTGTCTTTTGTAAGTCAGTGACTTGCAGGGAGCGGACGCTGCAACTGGTTGCCACGGGCACCGGTAGTCTTGGTGCAGCCTTGGAACTAGAACTAGTGTCATTTTCGGCCTCGGTGCCTGGTGCGATGGTGACGTCATCATCGCGTTGCTGCGGCAACGTTACGCAAGCTTTTTTTTTTTTTTTTTGTATCGCTATCACTAACGTGACACACGGTCAACTCACTTAACGTTCAAAGCACCTTTTCCCGCTTGTGCGTTTCTACAGTTCTACACCTGGCTGCAACTCAACAGGACACCAGAAATTCCTGTCGCTAATCAGAAGCATCCTCCCCTTGAGAGAGAGACAGAGAGAGAAAAACTGAGCTTGGAAGGAACGTGAGAGTCGTTTGTCTGATAAGTCTGTTCTCATATCTGTATTATCACTATGTGGCAACGTTGCTACTGAGTTCTCTCGAAAGTAGCGAGGCAGGAAAGGGCTCAGCGGCGATGTTCGCCTCCCTGGGGGTGGGGGGGGGGGGGGGGGGTGACGACTCTCATGGCCTTTGTGAGAAAGGCTTCCGCACTGCCAGGACTTTTCAGAATGCCCCTGGCTGTGACCAGTGGACTCATTTCAATGGTGCTCATCGCAGGCCTTCTTCCACCCTCTGCTCCCCCCGTCCCCGTCCCCCACCCCCACCCCCACCCTATCTTCTTCTGTGTGAAGTCAATGGCTCTTTTTGTTTGGCTGCCCAGATTTCATGCCTCAACACAGGATGAGATTTCGCCCCCCCCCCCCCCACCCCGAAAAAAAGGTCCCATTGTTCCACTTTCAGCCCAGTCAACTGATGAGCATCACAAGCTGAGGGGGAGAGAGAAAGTGAGAGAGAGAGAATGACTGAGAGAGAAAGTGAGAGAGAGAGAGAATGACTGAGAGAGAGAGAGAAAGTGAGTGAGAGAGAGAGAGAGAGAGAGAGAGAGAGAGATATTGGGATTGATTCATGAATTTGCTATTTTTGTTTCGCATTTTCTCATTTCTCTGTTATTCTTAGTCTTGAAAATTTGGTGAGCATTAAATTTGTTGTGAGCTGTCTGGGTTTTATTTATTTATTTATTTATTTGTTTCTTTGAATGCCACACAGAGTATTTGTCTCGAATTTGCTTTTGAGAAATTGGAAAGGTTCGAGAGACTGAAAAACAAAATCTGAGCACCAGAGAGACAGAGAGAGAAGAGAAAGAATGAGTGGGAGATGACCCCCCCCCCCCTGCCCCCCCCCCGCCCCCCAGCAAAAGAACCAAAAAAGACAATCTTGTTAAGTCACTCTTTTAAATGCACAACAGAAGAATCACCAGAGGCAACCGCGAAACTGCAGTTTCTCCGCTGGAGTCGAGGGGAACGCTGCTCCAGCAGTTACAGCCTGAATAATGGATCCTATAAAAGGCATTAATTGTAAGTTCTGAGCCCTCAACCCCCCCCCCCCCCCCCCCCCCCATAACGCTGCACGTCATTCTTTCCCTCCTTTCCCGTTCTGTCACCATTTTAAATGCCAGCAGTAGTGACTGATAAAAACCCTTGACCACCAGCAGCCCCCCCCCCCCCCCCCCCCCCCCCCCCCCCAAATAAAACAAATAACCCAAGGGTGAATCTTCCCTGTTCCCTGGTCGGAGGGATTGGGGGGCAGTGGGGGGATTGGGGCCTCATTATATGCACACAGTCCCAAATAATAGGGCGATGGATGGATGGATGGATGGACGAGCAAGACTTTCTGTTCTTATTTTTTTTCTCCTTTCGTTTTAATTCCTTTTCTCCTTCGTTTCGTTCTGTCATAATCGTCGCTGTCGGGCAATTTACGGTCACTAAATGAACAACAACAACAACAAGCTAACGATGTAGCGAGTCGACGCGCTCAAGCGTAATTACCCGTCGCACGCGTTAAAGCCAACTGCAATGGCAGTGCGATTACGGACGGACGGACGGAGTGTAGCACAGTGGGTAAGGAACTGAGCTTGTAACCGAAAGGTCGCAGGTTCAATTCCCGGGTAAGGACACTGCCGTTGTACCCTTGAGCAAGGTACTTAACCGAAATTGCTTCAGCATATATCCAGCTGTATAAATGGATACAATGTAAAATGCTATGTAAAAGTTGTGTAAGTCGCTCTGGATAAGAGTGTCTGCTAAATGCCTGTAATGTAATGATTAACTGCCGTCGTTATCCGAGCAACGGGAACGGTCTGAGTTTGCGTTCGCTATTGAACGCGTGCAACGGTGTTTCCGTTCGCCTCTCGTATTCGAGCGTTGCTGAGCGTCTACGAGATCCTGTTGACATATTTCCAATTGGATGCTACTCTGGTTCGTTTGGAACCACATTTATGTGCGCATCGCATGTTTATGAGTTGCCCTGTTTTTTGTTGACGCATTCACATCTCATGATCTATTTTAAGTGTTACATTACATTACAGGCAGATGCTCTTATCCAGGGTGACTTACACAACTTTTTTTTTACATAGCAGTGGCATTGCGTCCATTTATACAGCTGGATATATACTGAAGCAATGCAGGATAAGCACCTTGCTCAAGGGTACAACGGCAGTGTTCTACCCAGGAATCGAACCCATGACCTTTAGGTTACAAGACCACTTACTTGCCCATTATTCTAGACTGCCACCAACTATTGCAGGTTTCACTCTTTGTGCATGGGTGTATGTTCAGATAATGAAAGAATGGAGAACTGCTACGTGGACAGGAAACTAACCTTTTCCTCCACTGGCCACATCCCAAATTTCACCAGCCAATTTCACAGTTATTCCAGAAAGCTAGATATTTTGAATCGAACAGGACCTCCAAGTGATGGGTGGTTAGGCCTACCTGCCAAAGTGGCTGGTAGAGTAGACAAACTTAGCAGCCGCAGGTAAAATAAAATGTAGGTGTTAATTTCCCATCCTCACTGCTACTATCTGCAGTCATTAATTCTGATTTCAGCATTGGTATAGAGATTATCTGGGGTGGCAGTGTAGTAGTCTTGTAGCAGCAGCAGTGGTCCTACACCCTAAAGATCACAGTCTCGATTCCCGGGTAGGACACTGCCGTTGTACCCTTGAGCAAGCCGCTTAACCTGCATTGCTTCAGCATATATCCAGGTGTATAACTGAATGCAACGTAAAAGGAAAAGTCGTGTGAGTCGCTCTGGATAAGATGCTATACTCTGCACATGTGCGGAGAGTATTAAGGGCAGGTATGGTAAGTACTGTGCCTCACATGCATGCAGTCGGCACTTACAGGAAAAGGGTTTCTGCTTAGAGAACAGAGTCGATTTCTCAGCTGGTATTCCCCTACAATCCCTGCTGTGGCTGAGAGAGGAAGAAAGAAAAATGAAAGTGAAAGAGCGAACGTGATAAATGGCGTGTTAATGAATCTCCGGGCTGAGACATTCTTGGGTTTTCCAGGGGACCTCCAGCTGCCCGGTCACACAGCCTTTTCAGGACCGGTCCTGGGGAGGGACGTGCGTGGCACAGAGAGAGGGCCGCTGTGTTACACAAACTCTCTCTCTTTCACTGTTACACACACTCTCTGTTACATACACACACACACACACACACACACACACTCTTTCACTGTAACCCACACACTCTGTTACACACACACATGCTCTCTTTCACTGTTACACACACTCTGTTACACACACACACTCTCTTTCACTGTAACCCACACACTCTGTTACACACACTTTTTTAAACTGTAACCCACACACTCTGTTACACACACACACACACACACTCTTTCACTGTAACCCACACACTCTGTTACACACACACACACACACACACACACACACACACACTTTCACTGTAACCCACACACTCTGTTACGCACACGCTCTCTTTCACCGTTGACAGTCTGGGGCCGAACATCGCAGCGAGAGCACTGGTCAGGCCCGTATGTTCATGAGGTCGAAAGGGTGCCTGCAGCTGAGTATTATGAGGAAGCAGATAGATCAGCGGGTGAAGCGCGATCCGGATCTCAACCACCGTTTGTTATTATCCTCACAAACGAGCATTTGTCATTCACTCCCACTCGAGAACCCACTCCAGCCCATACATTTACATTAGACGTGGATGTGCGCTTGTATGCAGGCAATGAATTCTGTCCCGTATGGTGGAAGAATTTTGATTACGGAAAGACGGCTGTAGCTCCACAATAGCTGGAAAGAGGGATTCTTTCTAAAAGAACTCTACTGCAAACGACGTTAGAGATTCTGTATCTGGGTCTACGGCCTTGTCTAATACAGGGCGGCTCGGTGGTGCAGTGGGGTAAGTCTGCCGCCTCGCTGCTGTCTGAATCCCGGCCCGGGGCCTTTCTGTGGGGTGTCTGCTAAATTGGGGTCTAAACCCTATGTATGTGTGAGTGATTGGGGTGTGTGTGGCCAGCGGTGGACTGGCAAACTGTCCTGGGCTTATTCCTGCCTCTCGCCCAGCTGCATGCTGGGATAGGCTCCAGCACCCTCCCCACCGCGACCCTGACCAGGATATAAGTGGGTATAGATGGTTTGCCATCCATAATGTACACAATTATAAATAATAAATAAAATAAAATAAAAAATAATAATTCTTAAGGAACGGTGAAGTCAAAGCATAATCATAAAAAAGTATTATAAAAAAAAATATTTAAAAAATTAAATATTTAACGCACAATAAAAGGCATTGATTAATGCTTCAGCCATGATAGCCTAATTATTTTTGTATTTCATTTTTTGTCATTAAGTATTGATTTTATTTTATTTATTTTTTTAAACCAGGGGCTGTTTTTATAGCCTGACAGGGGCTGGGGATCGGCTGAAACAAATCACACTTATCAGTGAAACGTTAAATAAAACCCAGCAGTGAAAATAAAATGGTTTTATGAGGAAAGCTCGGTCTGACTGGCCGGTGTGTAAAAGGGGGTTGGAGGACATGACTAGCAGTTGGGTCGGATCCCAGAACGAGCTGTAGGTTTGAAATAAGCGCAAACAGGGCTCTGACTGGGGTACAAGTGCACGTTTTGGTGCCCCAGAAACAAGAAGTAACCGAGGGGGGGGGGCGACCGATCAGGTATCAGGGGCGAGGAGATGGGTGGGTGGGGTGTCAGAAGCAGATCGCTGACCGATGTGGGTGGGAGAACAGTTAAAAAGTCTAAAAAATATATAAACATTTTTAAAAAAAAACCTGATTTGTGTAGCACAAGTGTGGCTGTGGCCCTAAATGACCACATAAAGAGAGAGAGAGAGAGAGAGAGAGAGAGAGAGAGTGAGAGAGAGAGAGAGAGAGCGAGAGATACAGTTGATGTTGCCATGGTTACGGCATACGTAGCATTGACTGTTGATTGTTATTACGTGTTTGTGTAGCTGAAGACTTCTGGAACACTCTGGGCTTTCCAGGACCTTTTGAGACAATGGGCTCTATCACTCAGTGCAAGCTCCACTCATGGCCAGTGAATCCTGGCGCGAGCAGGATTTTTATTATTTTTTTTAGCTGACTCCTGCCCCAGAACGACCAGACAAGGAACGAATCGAAGAAAGTTAGCCCGTGCAGAGCTAAGCCCTTTGATTGGTCGGAGTCAAAAGCGCACCTGTCGGTCACTCCCTGCTGCTGTTGTTGCAGTCGCCCAGACAGTGACGGCTGTGAGATTTGCGTGAGTGCTGCGTTCTAACTGGCAACCAGACCGCCAAATTCACATAATCTGTCTTTCCTAGGGGTCTAAACCGTCTGTGTCACTGTGCATTGTCTCAATAACCCACTAAGACCCCTGTCGGGAAGACGAGCCTCTGGTCTTAATCTCAAGATCCACGTCTTAAATGAAGCTGAAACCAACACTACAAGGGACATTTAAAAAAAATAATGGCCGGGGGTGGGATTGGGGGGGTGGGGGGGATTGTTACCCCAGACACTTGAATGTCAGAAAAATGAAACATTTAATCTTTTTTTTTTTTCAACCAGTTCTCAGGAGGATGTTGAAGCATCGCACGTATGCACGAAGTACAACGTTAAAAATACCTGCACGTTCCAGCAGTGCAACATTTTCACCGAGAGCCCGACTGAGTGATGTCACGCTCTTTCGCGCGTTCCGATTGGGCGCAGTGATGGTTACCTGGCCTGTGTGCGTGAGGCGTCTGTGTCCTTGCTGAACACCTGATCACGGATCCCCCGTAACACCGCTAATCCTTCTGCAATGGAGGAGGAAGTAACGTTCATGGTTCTGCAGCACTGAGCACAGACAGGTGTCTTTGAAAAGCTTTTAAACTTATTAAAAGCTTGTTTAACATGGGTTTAGTGCATTAAGGGGGATTCCAGGATCTTAAATGTTCAGTCAGTTCTGAAGGGCTGCAGCGTTTGCGGTTTTTTTTTTGTGTGTTCCTGTCAATCTGCAAGAAATGGTACTAAGATAAGTAAGTGTTGAATCTTTCACCAATGAGAAGAGTTAGATTTAGCACTCAAAGAGCAGGTGTTTGTAAACAAGTATTATTAGCTAAAATCCCCAGCAGGGCCCCATGTTTAATTCTGTTTATTAAGAGATACGAAGTCAAAAAAAAAAATGAATGTGGTAAATTATTACATGTACAGTATATATCATATAAAATGTACAGATTGGCTGAGCACATGAACCTGGAATGGCAGTGTACTGTGCCAGATAGCAAACAGGGTTTGCATCTCTGAGGTTGTGGGTTAAGTTTCTTGGTGGAAAAATGTTCTTGTACTCCCGAGCAATATACTTTGCCTGAATTGCTTTAATGGTAAACATCCACTTGTATAATATGGGTTGACTGTTTAAGAATTTCAAATTTTCTCTGGAGCATTTTGCCAAATGTTTAATATTTAATGGGGGCGTCACTTTATCATGTTGTAGCGCATTGAAAAAAATATCTCCAACCGGTCAGGGTTTTTCGCTTGCGAAAGTCACGTGAGACATTCCGGAACACTGAGGACAGAGGGCCCAGTGACATCACAATCACCCTGCGTGCGCAAGGCCCCATAACGGAGGAGGCTGGAGCCAGTGTTGTTGCCAAGGAGACAAGGTGATGCCGTTGAGTCATTCGGGTTGCTGATCCCATCGGATGAAGTATCAGAGAGAGGAGAGAAAACAGGCAGGCATCTGTGCCTGGAGAAAATAGAAATGAAAAGCTGCTGGGAGACACAAAGATCACGAACGATGTCACCCAGAGCACAGCTTGTCAAAATGAATACGGAATTCATCCCAGGGTTCAATATTTCTCAAGTCAGTCATACAAACAGCATGCTAGCAACAAAAAAACACTAAACAAACGAACAAAAAAAAAAAAAACACTATGCTGAAGTAGCTTCAGTCAGTTCCGGAATATTCCGGTATGCTGGTGTACAGGTGAGGGGATATGAAAAGAGCTCTCTGCAATATGTATGGGATTTAAAAAAAGCTTCTAATATTTGGCTTGGCCCTGGCAGTCATTCAGATTTTAATCAGATTTGGGATTAAAAGATTTGGATGATACGAATGACAACAGGGATGATGATGATGACCATAACAGTGACGGGAAGCAAATCCTCCCAAATGTTAGAGGCTTGGATGGAAGGTGATGTGATGGGGGGTACAGTGCCCGTCTGACACACATACACACAGGACACACAGACACACACGCACACACACACATAGACGCATACGTACAGACACACACGACGCACACAGACACACACGCACACACATACATAGACGCACACGTACAGACACACATGACACACACAGACACACACACACTCACACACACACACCCACACACGGCACAGAGCATATAAAGCAGGGGTTCTCAGCTGCAGTCCAGGAGGGCCAGTTTAAACGCTGGTTTATCGTTCCAACCAGTTATTATGACAGCAGAAGTTGTTCACTTCAAAATTATACCGCAGCGAAACATTTTCACCCAAGGTACACATGCAATCTGCAGCTGAAGCGTTTATTATAAACAGGCTTTATTATAAAAGACATAAATAAGGAAATATAACTCAAATAAAAAAATTTTGTCTTATAAAAAAATAAAGCGCGGAAGTTGGAATGAAATCCTGGAATGGAACAGCCCTTCCTTGGCGCACCGGTGAGGGAGTAAGAATCCTGTCAGCGAGACGTGTGGGGCGACGTTCCGTTCTGCTCTGGTAACGGCACACGGAACTCTCAGCACTCTTGACGTTCCAGATTCCATCGCTGCCTGCGGTCCCACTGAGACCCTGCTGCCATCGGAGCCTCTGCAGGAGTTACTCCTCAACGCGTCGACACTGCAGGAGTTACTCCTCAACGTGTCGACACTGCAGGAGTTACTCCTCAACGCGTCGACACTTCAGGAGTTACCCCTCAACGTGTCGACACTTCAGGAGTTACTCCTCAACGCGTCGACACTTCAGGAGTTACTCCTCAACGCGTCGACACTTCAGGAGTTACTCCTCAACGCGTCGACACTTCAGGAGTTACTCCTCAACGTGTCGACACTTCAGGAGATACTCCTCAACCTGTCGACACTTCAGGAGTTACTCCTCAACGCGTCGCCACTGCAGGAGTTACTCCTCAACGCGTCGACACTTCAGGAGTTACTCCTCAACGTGTCGACACTTCAGGAGATACTCCTCAACCTGTCGACACTTCAGGAGTTACTCCTCAACGCGTCGCCACTGCAGGAGTTACTCCTCAACGCGTCGACACTTCAGGAGTTACTCCTCAACGCGTCGACACTTCAGGAGTTACTCCTCAACGCGTCGACACTTCATGAGTTACTCCTCAACGCGTCGACACTTCAGGAGTTACTCCTCAACGCGTCGACACTGCAGGAGTTACTCCTCAACGCGTCGACACTTCAGGAGTTACTCCTCAACGCGTCGACACTTCAGGAGTTACTCCTCAACGTGTCGACACTTCAGGAGTTACTCCTCAACGCGTCGACACTTCAGGAGTTACTCCTCAACGTGTCGACACTTCAGGAGTTACTCCTCAACGCGTCGACACTTCAGGAGTTACTCCTCAACGTGTCGACACTTCAGGAGTTACTCCTCAACGCGTCGCCACTTCAGGAGTTACTCCTCAACGCGTCGCCACTTCAGGAGTTACTCCTCAACCTGTCGACACTTCAGGAGTTACTCCTCAACGTGTCGACACTTCAGGAGTTACTCCTCATCGTGTCGACACTGCAGGAGTTACTCCTCAACGCGCCGCCACTTCAGGAGTTACTCCTCAATGCGTCGCCACTTCAGGAGTTACTCCTCAATGCGTCGCCACTTCAGGAGTTACTCCTCAACGTGTCGACACTTCAGGAGTTACTCCTCAAGGTGTTGACACCCCCGCTCTGCAGCTCTGCCCCCTCATTGGCTGTCTCTGCTGACAGGGGGACAACGTTGGCTTTGCAGCTGAAGTGGCGGGCTCTAGTTCACATTACTGACGACTTACAAGTCTGACTGGAATGAAATGAAACCTCATCATTCCTCCCTCAAATACACAGAGGTGTGAAATACAAATACACGGAGGTGTGGAAGTCCAGGGGTCAGAAAGTAAAAGTCCTGCTGTGTGTTTCTTTCGCCGTTGAGCTCAGGCAGCTGACTTCACTAATTACTTCTACCTTCTGGCTGAAGAATCGTGCCGATTAACGTTTACCGCCATGACGAGCCCTTCCGCTTTTCTGTCACACAGGAACGCGCGGCTGTTGGTTGGCATGGTGACAGCTGAATGGAAAAGCTGCACCCCCCCCCCCCTTCATTTTTATCAGCGAAAAAAGAAAGGGTCGTTGAACTTGAGGAAGTAACAACGTGGCAGGAAAAACAGCCTATCATTTGAGGTTCTGGTTATTGGTCTAAAATTCAAACCCATCCTCTGAGTGCCGTCTGAGTATATTCTGAGTATCCTCTCAGTATCTTCTGAGTGTCCTCTGAGAATCGTCTGAGTATCTTCTGAGTGTCCTCTGAGTATTCTCTGAGCATTTTCTGAGGGTCCTCTCAGTATCTTCTGAGTGTCCTCTGAGAATCGTCTGAGTATCTTCTGAGTGTCCTCTGAGTATTCTCTGAGCATTTTCTGAGTGTCCTCTCAGTATCTTCTGAGTATCTTATGAGTGTCCTCCCAGTATCTTCTGAGTGTCCTCTTGAGTGTCCTCTCAGTATCGTCTGAGTATCTATTGAGTATCCTCTGAGCACCTTCTGCAAGCTCTCCTCAGAGAGCTCTGATTTCAAATTTTTTTTCTAATTGGGTTGTCATTACACACCGACACATCTGAAATGAAGCAGATTGACTAAGTGGCCTGGCTCATTCAGATAATTCAGGTGAAGAGCTCTTGTCCCCTCACCGTCGGCATTCGGGTGGCTATCAGTACGTGCTCAGAGCTCGACTACTGATGTTATCCAGGAAAGAGGCAGATTTCAGAGGCATTTCAATTCCAGCCCTGCCAGGGATGGGGATTTACAAAGGAATTCCGTGGCAAGGAAGGAGACCATTTCCATTTGAGATCCAAATAAATCAACGAAAACAAAAACTGGCTAACTGACCAAAAGCTGTGCGACTAAAAATTAATGTTTTTCAGATAAAGCATATATATATACAGTATATTGCTATTGTGCTCTTCTTGTACTCTTCAGCAGGATAAGTAACCTGATTTGTTTTGGGATAATATCCAGCTGTGTAAATGGCTTGTATGCGAAAAAGTTGCTCTGGATAAAGCAATGCTGAAACCAAGCTTTCAGCCCCAGGCCATAGAATTTTAAACCCCCCCCCCACCCCACCCACTCAATGCCCTCCTCCCACCCACCCAACGCACTCTCCCCACACACACCCAATGCCCTATCCCCCACCCACCCAACACTCTATCCCCACCCACCCAATGCCCTCTTCCCCACCCACCCAATGCCCTATCCCCCACCCACCCAACACTCTATCCCCACCCACCCAATGCCCTATCCCCCACCCACCCAACACCCTCTCCCCCACCCACCCCCCCCAATGCCCTATCCCCCACCCACCCAATGCCCTCTCCCCCCCACCCACCCAACAACCTCCCCTGACCGGCAGCCGTAGCAATCACTCACCACCGGCCAAAACGGAAACACACCGTAGAGGGGGCCAGACCTGGCATCCCGTTGCGATTGGTGAATTGGTGAATGGCCTGTGTACTATGAGGGAACGGACGGCGCAGATTAGACTAAGTCAGCTGACGCAGTTCAGACTCCATTCATTTCCATTCATTAATCTTACCCCCGGGCCACTCGCCCGGCCCTCAGGTTCACGACAACTTCCACAATATTTGGCTCACAATAGAGCCCCTTGTGTCCCTTTCTAATCGATTTCCCCCCGAGCCCTTGACCGACCGTCCCGAGAACGACAGCCGAGGGAGGGTAACGGTCACGCAGGCCGAGAGACAACGCTGAGACTATCAGAGTATTTACAGCAAGATTCCTTCCGGCTAAATACGCGAGTATTTAAATTAACCAGAAGCAATCTAATTTAAGACTTTTAGTTTCTTTGTTTTAGTACAGGAAAGAAATAAAAAAAACTGTTTAATACTGTGCTGGTCTCCTGTGCTTAGTGTATCCTGTAATTTTTGTTCGGTTCCCATGCTGCAGAAAGAACAAGATAAACTGTAGAAAGTTCCAGAAGTCAAGAGCAGGTAAGAACAGGAAACAGCAGCGCGGGTATGGGAGAGACATAGTCA